>NC_132994.1:62882711-63185742 GCF_048564905.1 Vicugna pacos | reverse complement strand
TGTTGTGAAAAGAGCTTGGATCGAAAAATCCTTAGTTTCTGGTTCCCTAAAAATGTTACTTTATAAAAAAATTCACCTATAAGTAGTTCTCATACTCAAATATGCAGGGAATCACTGGGATCCTTGTTAAAAATATAGACTGCTAGGCCTCACTGCCGGAGTGGTAAAGTCGGGGAGGACCAAAAATGCACTTTGAAGGAGGCAGGCTGGCAATTCTCATACAAGTCCACTTTGAAAAATACCACAAAGTGTTTTTATTTTAATTTTTCTTTTAAACAATTTGAAAATTACGACCTCCAATTAATAACTAGTAAATAATCATGCACAGTGAAGAGAACAAAAAAGTGGCCTGATATAAATGGTCCAGGGTTGTGATGCTACATACCTGCACATGTGGAGTACAGGGGGTTGGGGCAGGAAGAAGTTGGGCATGATGCCTATGAAAGAGCAACAGCCCCCAAAGGGTTGTGAAATAATAAAGTATATGTGCATATTGATTTCTGCCCCTAGTTCCTGCTAGTATTTGGTCCTTGACCCTGATTGCGATGTAGAGTCCCTAAATCCCTTGGAATTTCCTGAATGACAGGAAAAGACAGTCTTTTGTTCCAAGAGGTGACTCTTGGCAGGCTGCTGGATCAGGGATGGTCACCAGGAAGACCAAGCAGAATTAGAAGCTTGGAACTTTCAGCCCCAACCCCATCCTGTGGGGAAAGGAGAGGGGCTGGAGATTGAGTTAATGATTGGTTGTGCTTACGTGATAAAGCCTCCCTAAAAATCCATGGACTGTAAGTCTGGAGAGCTTCCAGGTTGGTGAACATATCCACATGCCAGGAGAGTGACCCATCCTAACTCTTCTGGGACAGAAGCTCCCGTGCTTGTTCATTTGTATCCTTTAAAATATCCTTTGCAATAAATCTGTAATGGTAAGTAAACAGTTTTCCTGGGTTCTGTGAGTCACTCTAGCAAACTATCAAACCCGAGGAAGGAGTCATGGGAACCTCCTATATGCAGCCAACTTCGTACAGAAGTTGGGTAACCTTGGGACACACTACTCAAGATTTGCATCTGAAGTGGAGGCAGTCTCTGGGACTGAGCCTCTTCCCTATGGGGAGGATGCCAACTCTGATTAGTGTCAGAATTCAGTTCAATTGTAGGTCACCCAGCTGGTGTCGCAGAATCGATCAGTGTGGGAAAACACCCACACATCTGGGGAGAACGGTGAGCGTGAGAATAGATGAAAACACAGTGAGTTTTCCCTAGACAAGTCAACATGGGAAAAAAAATTAGTGAAGATGAAAAGAGTGATCAGCAACAGAGCTGAGAAAGGCAGAACAGAGAAGAGCTGCCATGTGGGTGCCTCTGGAGGAGAGAGTGGTCCCAATACGTAAAGGAAGCAGGGAAGACAAGAGAGAAAAACAGAGACAAGTGCCCCTGGGTTTGGTCATTAGGAGGTCTCTGGAAAGCTGGAGACTAGCAGAAAGGAAGCCAATGGTGGAGGGATGGAAGGTGAGGAAGCAGAGACTGCTGCCATAGGAAGCAGCTCAAGAAGCTCTGCTGGGAAGGGGACGAGAGAATGAGCTGTAATAGCAGAACTGATAAGCAATCAGAGTCTGCCCTTTCAAGCATTACATTCTCTTCATGCAGTTAACTGTTTATAAATTTAAAACATGTCATTCCTGAATGATGCAAGGAAACAAAATCCAACCCCCCCCAATATCCTGAGATCTTCACAGGTTTAATTGTCTTTCTAATTTGTACAGACATAAAGGTGTGAAGTATGGGGATGCTGCTGATAAGTAATTTAAAGATTATTACTACTGTTAGTTTAAACCATCAATATATTGAAAAAGTCTCCAGATCTACTTTTATGAAAAAGTATAGCCTTCTAATGTTCATAGCAGCACTATTTACAATAGTCAAGACATGGATACTACCTAAATGTCTATTGACAGATGACTGGATAAAGAAGATGTAGTGTATGTATATATACAATGGAATATTACTCAGCCATAAAAAAGAATGAAATAATGCCATTTGCAGCAACATGGATGGACCTAGAAATTATCATACTAAATGAACTAAGTCAGGCAGAGAAAGACAAACATCATATGATATTGCTTATATGTGGAATCTAAAAAAATGATGCAAATGAACTTATATACAAAACAGAAATAGACTTATAGACATAGAAAACAAACTTATGGTTACCAAAGGGGAAAAGGGGGGAAGGATAAATTAGGAGTTTGGGAGTAACATATATACATTACTGTACATAAAATAGTTAAACATCAAGGACCTACTGTATAACCTATAATGGAAAAGAATCTCAAAAGGAATATGTATATATCTATATGTATAACTGAATCACTTTGCTGTACATCTGAAACTAACACAATATTGTAAATTAACTATACTTCAATAAAAATGATTAAAAAGGCAAAGTACAGGTTCCTATATTTATAAATGAATATTAAAAAAGATTAAAACCTTTCTCTAAGCTGCATCAATAAATCTGTCACAGTTACATAAAGCTTAGGACGTAGGCAGTTTGGAAATAGTTTACAAATTTCCTTCTTGAGCAAGTTCTCATTAGTAAAAATCTAAAGAGAGTTAGCGTATCAGCCTGCAAAAGCATCTGGAAGTCTGTGTTCCTACTCACTGATATCAAACACATTATCTCAGAGGCAATTTAGTGAGAAAACCAATGAGATAAAAGTGGGTTGAGAAAACCTTTGCAAGATCAAAGCTTCTTTAAAGTTTTCTGCAAAATGTAGGTAGCCTCTATCTTACATGAAACAAAATTAGAGTTAAAAATAATTCCACCCCCATTCCACCCCTAATCCCTATTGGATACCCACTAACATTTACTTCAAAGTTCTATTCAGTGATTTCCCAAATGAATGTGGGGGTTCCAGAGACTATCTCTTTGTGGGTCACAAGGAGGTGAAAAACAACTCTTGAGTTTCAGAACTTTAGTAAAGGGTAGTCTGAATTAGAATAGTCCAAGGTCCTTATTTCCTAGCGATGCTGACTTTGCTTTCCCTATGGCTGTAGAGTAGATCTGAGATTAACTGTACATAGATCACCTCTCATAACAGTCCTTAGTTTAAAAATCCCATCAGGAGAAGGTAAGTTAAAATTTGGAACCTGGCATGTGGTTAGTCATGTTTGGAACCTGGCTGGAAGGAGGTCCCTGAGTTTTACCTGCCTGTAGTTTTTTTTCCAGACCTGGTATCTTGGTTTTTTTCCCTCCTCCTTCTTTCTCTTTCTGCTCCTCTTTCTCCTCTTCTACCTCTTCTTTCTGCTCCACGTATCCCATCTTGGCATTGTGATCTGACCCTGCCACCTGCCCTCCAGCCAGGACCCAAACTCCACGACCTTGACTTTGGGTTATATTTCTGAGTCTGATGTACTGCTACTACTGACAGGTAGGAGTCTGAATAGAGTTTCATAGATATTTGCAATTACATATCATAACTACATACATTTAATAATATACATGTTTTATATAAAATATCCATAAAACCTATTACACAATATATAATATACTATATATCATATATTACAGTTAAAAATCATGTTACCTTACAAAAACATTTGGCCTGTCAGTGGCTCTTACACTTGAAAGTGCATGACAATTGCTTGTTAAAACTATAGATTCCTGGGCGCCAACCTTAAATTTGTGAAGTTGGGGAGGAGAAAAAAGAAAATATTTTTTATGAGCTCCTGGAAATTCTTATTTAGGTCCACTCAGAAAAATACAATTAAGAGTCTTCCTTTTCAACAAAATATAAATTAGTATCACCAGTGAAACATAAGTAGATACCACACGTAGGTAAAGAGAACAAAAAACGACACAGTGTGGATGGTGTAGGTACTTCCCTTTGTGCCTCTGTAAATGGCCTTCCTTAGCGACCACATTAGCACAAGAAATGGACAAAGCTTTTTACCACATCTGAGAAAAGTCAGGAGTTTTCCAATGGAAATTATTATAGACATTAAAAGAGAAAACAAGTGATTTTTTTCTGCCCTGGCACCTATGGTTGACTAGATATTGCTAAAATAAGCTGGGGTTTGGCATTTTGTACGAAATATGGTTTTCTGATTACCTAGAATTTGTTCTCTTAGAGATAGAGCACCAGGGAGGCAAGGTCTTATCTGTGGTGAAGAATATATTCTGACTACAAATAGCAAAATGAAATTCAAAGTTGTCTCCTAGTTACTGATCTTAGCTGGCATCTGAGAAATTCTATAAACGACACTGGCCTCCATGAGCTGACCCTGATACCCTAGCTTGCAGAACATCAAACGGATGCATGCCCAGAGACTAAAGGGAAAAAAAATTTTAAAACAACCCCTCTCCCCAAAGCCTCCCCCTACCAAACCCTAAGGGGCTGAGTTCTGTTTTCATAAAAACAACTTTGATAAAAAGCCTATAAGGGTGTGTAAAACTAGAGTCATAGGAAAATTGGGAAACGCGATCTCAGATTGTCCTAATTTCAAAGAATGACTTTATTCATGCTAAACATACAGCCATGGGTTCTGGCTTCTGTCACCTTCCAAATAAAGTGAGAAACAGATTTTTTTACTTTTTTTTTTTTGTTCTTGGCTTCTAAAGCTCAGCTTGTTAAGTAGAATCCTGAGCGCAGGAGAAAGATAAAAGCCTTTTCATGTGGGGTACAGGGGATAGTGGTAGGGAAGGACTGAGAAATGTTATCGCTAATAACCTGCCAAATTAGGTAAGCACAGGGGTGAACCAAAAGATCTGATAATTATTTTTTTAAGTGAAAATTTAGTGGCTGAAAAGGGGAAGGGCAATGAATTGAATGGGCTGTGGGTCTAGCTCCCAACTCTAAGCATTTCAGAAATGTCTCGTAATGATGGTTGATGCCCACATGCTTGCCCGCCCATTGCTAGAATGAAAGTGAATAAAATCCCTTAGAAGACCTTTGATCAGACACTATCCCCTGACAGGAGTCAGCTGGTGCCAAGAAGGAAGTACTCCATCCTGTCATGGCTGGGAGATCACTACCACCACTCAATTAGACCAAAGGTGATACCCTGGGGTTTGATAATTCTTGAGGAGCCCCAATTAATTTATGCACCTGCTAGTGTGTGCCAAGCTGAGTTAAGTTTTTTTTTTACGCTTTTATATACTTTCTCTCAAAATATTCATATTTATTAATGTGGGTTTAGAAATGTTATTCCCCTGCAGAGAAAAGGAAACGTGTTCATCTCAGCATTCTTGCCTACTTCCTCTCCCTCTCCTCCTTGTTTTAATTAACAATTGCTCAGTGCCCTGAGGGCTGTCATTAATTAAAAGATTTTTTAAAAAAATCCTTCAGGAATAAGTAGAACTGATATTTTCTTCTTTTTAAACCCAAATGTGGTTTTAAGATTTATTTTGTAGTTTTTTTTTTTATGGTCTTCTCCTTGTGATGAAATTTATTTCTGAGTTAGTTGTTGAGTTTATGCAAATGTAAGATTTTCAATATAGGAAATAAAACCTCTCGATGTTTTATTAATTTGTGCTCTCCTTCAAGTTTGGTAAAAGGGGTTTCACAATGTGGGAATTATGCTTTAAAAGAAAAAATAGTGCAAACATTAATAACTATTGTAATTGGGAAAATGTTCATTTTGGTAATTGCTTTTTTCCATTGTTTAAGAAGGTAAAGGTGTGTTTGGGAGTTAAAAGAATTCACTGATGAAGGCAGATGGAGAAGATAACTGGTAAGTACTTGTGCCTTCAAGCCATTAGGCTGTGACTTATATTATCTAATTACTATTTTGACCACTGATAGAATTTTTTCTCCCTCTAGTCTATGAAAAAACAGATTAAATAAGAGACTATAAAGGGACTAAAATGATTCCAAAGGTGGCTTAATGAAAAAAGAATAAAATGTTCTGCAGTTTTATGGAAGGTTATAAACCTTATGAAGTGAACCGTTTTTTGATGATAAAATGCTGCTGGAAAGGCGGTCCAGAACCTTCTCTGACACAGGAGAGCAGAGGCTCCTCCAAGGTCATTTGGAGAGGCTTACAAATATTTTACCATGGCTCAAATCCCTTTTGTTGCAGTTTCTAAATTCCATTTCCCCATGTTAAAATACTGCAATGCAAACCATAAGAATTAACTTTAAAAAATCATATGGGTTTGTGTTGTTATAAAAGCCAGCTGGTCTTTACCGAGGACTTAGTGAGCAAATAGTCAAGTCTTCACACAGCTTCTTTTCTCTCCGGCCTCTTGTCAGGGGGTGATACTCCGAAACTCCATCCTCTCTCAGCACCATCAGCACACTCATACTTTTCAGTGCTTTCTTCTCTAGTCAACCCTCCATCAACTCTACTCACCACCTCTCTCTCTTCCAAATGCAGGAACATTCTATGGCTCCCTCTTGGCACACTCTGATCTCCCTTCTCATTATTCTCTTTCTCAAAGACTGGCTACCATGGTTACAACTCTATGGCAAATAACTCTCAATACAAATCATCAGTCCTAAGTTTGTGCACTTCTAACTACTTTTTGACCTTTTGATCTAAAATATCTTTAAAATCATGAAAGCAATTTAAACACATTATGAGAAACTTAATAATGAGAATGGGGAAAATCACCCAAAATTCCACCATTTTGAACGCTCCACTTATTTGGTGCACTTCATACCTACATTTTAACATGGTAATCCCAGTTAATATCTTCAGTTATGCTCTATTTTTTTCATTTATTATTAACCCAAAGACATTTGCACATTTCTATCCAGTCATATATCAAATTGGGATATGGCTGAGGAGTGTTCATCAAGTATTTACTTTATCATTCCTTTGCATTCCTTTGGATGTTTGATAGTTTCTAATATTGCAATTATGAATAAAGCTGTCCGAAATAATGCACAGTATTATTTCTTCAGGAGAGAGGCTTAGAGTGAAATTGTTGAGTTCAAGCTTGTGAATACTTACATATATCTAAAGATATGTGTATCTTATATATCTTACATATATCTTAAGCTATATTGACAATGTCTACTTTTAGTCTCCAAAAATGACATTATGTGTTTGTTTATGTTCTGCTTTTTATTTTAAAACAAATTTGAATTTACAGAAAATACAAGAATAGTACAAAGAGTTCCTGTACACCTTTGTTCGAAGACCCCAATCAAATTTTGCCAGTTGTCCCAATCATGTTCTTTATAGCGAAAGCACCACTCCAGGATCTGGTTCCAGTCCCCATCCAGGACTCCCAGCATCTCCTGACTGCCACGTCTTTCTAGTCTCCTTCAGTCTGGAGCGGTTCTTCAACCTCTCCTTCACCTTCAGTCTGAAGGTTACATAAACAACGTCAATCTTAACAATGTCTGAAAATTACATAAACAATGTTGTCCTTGTTAACGCAGTAAATCTAAAACTGATCTCATCTTCCTCTCAAAATGTGCTCTTCACTGAATCCCTACTTTCTGTCATCTTTCTTCCAAGAATCTAGGCTTAAACTTTTCCTCTCCCTTACTCCACATGTGATTACCAAACTGGTAAATATTTTTCTCCAACTGTTACTCAGTACCTGAACTTGCATTTTCCATTAGCACCTCAAACTTGACATGTCCGTCACTCATCTCATCAATTGCTTTTCAAAACCTGCTCCTCAGCTTCCTATCTCTGACTGGCACCAACATTGGCCACATGGTCCAAATCAGCATGAGGAAAGACAGAAAGCAAGAAAGCATGGTTGTATACAGTGATAACATGGTCTTGAGTGCTAAAAGAGTAGGGAGGAATGGAAGTAGGGAGTAATGTGAGAATAAGCCTTTAAATGCTGTGCTAAATAATTCAATTTTATTCATGACTTCTTTCTGGACTATATTATAAGCATTTTTTGGGCTCTATCTATTTTTAAAACTGACTTATAATCTCAGCACTAGCGAGCTCTTTCTATACAGAGAGAACTAAATAAAAGTTTGCTCATAAAGTTGATAAATTACACTGGAACTTAGAGCCTTGGAGAGTGTATCCTCTACTACAAATTGCTTTCCTTTCTAAATGTGGCAAGATTATTTCTAACTAGAATCATCTGATTTGTAAAACACGGGCAATCATCTTACCTTTCTTCTAAATAATAGTGGCAGAACTGGGTATACTAGTTTAGCACATACTAATTTGGAAAAGAAAAAGTATTTAGCAAATACTGATTGAAGGCCTACTTAATTTATGTGACCCTAAATTGGTGCTATACTTAATTTGAGAAGTAAAAGTATGCACACCTAAAACTTTAATGAAGTGTTCTATCTTTTAAAAAATAAACATATCAACTTAATTTTCAAAGAATCTTCTTTTAAAATTAGATTTCTTATTTTCACAAGTAAATAAGGAAAGGCTAGTGGCTTGTGCTTACATAGAGGAAAAGCACATGTTACGCTGTGTATTTGAGAGACAAATTTATAGTAATAAGTGCATATGTTAGGAAAAAAAGAACACCTCAAGGAACTAGAAAAAGAAAAACAAACTAGGCCAAAGTTATCAGAATGAAGGAAATAATAAATATTACAGCAGAAATAAATAATATAGAGAATAAGAAACAAGCAGAAAAAAATAAACAAAACTGAATTTTTTTTTTTAGAGAGAAACAAAATTGACAAACCCTTAGCTATACCTAGTGAGGAAAAAAGAGAGAAGACTCAAATAAATAAAGTCAGAAATGAAAAGGAGACATTATGACCAATGCCTCAGGGGGAGAAATAAGAGACTATTATGAACAATTACATAGTAACAAATTGGATAACCTAGAAGAACTAGAAAAGTTTCTAGAAACATACAAATGACCAAGACTGAACCAAGAGAAACAGAAAGCCTGAACAGACCAATAAATAATAAGGAGATTGAATCCGTGATCAAAAATCTCTCAACAAAGAAAAGTCCTGGACCAGATGGTTTCATGGCTGAATTCTACTAAACATTCAAAGAAGATATCAATCCTTCTTGAACTGTTCCAAAACACATAAGAAGAGGGAACATTTTCAAATTCATTTTATGAGGCCAGCATCACCCTGACACCCTGACACCAAAGCCAGCCAAAGACAACACAAGAAAAGGCCAGTGTCCTTAATAAACATAGATGTAAAAATCCTCCATAAAATATGAGCAAACCAAATTCAACAGCACATTAGAAGGATTATACACTATGACACAGAATCCTGAATCAATAATGGAGTGTTCTGATGTATAAGGTACCACCCGGGGTCACCCTAAACCAACGAGCAAAATAAAGTAAAATGCAAAGCAAAGAGTTTCTTCTGCAGGGCCTGAGGCCATGAATCCTGCTGCCTTATGTGGTTCATGATGATGCAGCTCTCAGACTTTGGGCTCCACATGCCCTCAGATCAGTTAATCTCCTGGCCCTTCACATTTAGCTGATCTTCCTAATCACTTGACTGGAAACCCATCACTTGTTTCCAGCAGAATCGAGCTGGCACAAGTAGCCTGTTCTCCTGGCCACCGCATCCCCACAAGCTGCTGCCATCATCTTCTTTCTCAGTCAGACTCTTGGTCTTGCTTCTTCTTGCACAGCCTAGTTCAACCCAGAATGATGTCTCCTTTTTAGGAAACTCTTTTCAATTTTCTATTATGTGCTCAGTTCACGTTTGTTTAATGAATGAATAAACGTATCCTCTCACCCTTTAGAACTGATGTAAAGCCGAACAGGATAGTAATTCTACAGTTCATTTACTAGTCAGTTACCTGTGAGTTATTTTACTGTTTTGGGGGCCCAAATGGAATGGGTAAAATTCCACTTTAAAAAAAAACCTAAAGGATCAAAGAAAATAAAATTTGCTGCTATCTTTTAATGTCTTTAAAGTGATAGGCAATAAGAAAGCTGCCAAATCAGAATCAATCTAAAAAAAATCTTTTCTTTCTTTTTTTCCTGAGAGTGATTGAAAGGGAGCATAAAAAGATGTCAGGCTGACAGATGGATTACTATTTCAGATCTGCAACCCGAAAACAAGGCCAGGCTGAGGATCTCGGTGTGAAATTGCAAGTCTTCTGTCTATTTCAGGAGATCACACTGGAATAACTTATTTTATTTCCCAGTCCTCTCCCACTTCTCTTACGTACACAGCAACTGCTATACCTGATGAGAGCTGGTCAAGGACAGTGCCAGAGATATATTCCTCCAGATTTCCTTCTTTTTATTCTTTTTTTGGTGTGGAGCAATTTATAAAAGCTGAAGAGCTTATAAATATATGTTGCTCTATGGTAAAGAGGCAATCCCTAATATTAGATTATATAATTGAAAGGTAAAATACTGACTGTCTTTAGCACTGTCCAATACCTCTTTCTAGGGCCATTTTCCTCTGGGTGATCTCGCTTTCCACATCCCCTACACCCTCTACACACCATTGTTCATTATTGCTGCCTTTACTCAGACTGCCTGCCTCAAGCGGTCTTTTTTTTTTTTTTTCATTTTCTGTCCATTTCCATGCGCCTCCTCCCATCAAAGTTTATCTTCTTTATTTCCTGACACCAATAAAAAGAGATATACCAAACCCAGGCTTACACTGGGTTTTATAGTTGAGAACCTGTGCTATGTATTTCTACTCCAGAGCTGTTTTCATTTAAACAAATGCCTACTGAAACACATTGCCTTAATCTGATCTAAAACACATGGAAGAGTAGAAATTTGGACAATGAAGCAAGATGGTACTGTCCCATCTCGAAGAACACTACGGAGGTGACTATTTCCCTGTATACAAAGCTAGGCTCGTGCTTTGATCTTCAAAAATAAATCTAACTTCTACTTCGGTTGAATTATTTATTACTCAAATGTAATAGCTTGACATTACTTTTTCTTGGATTATTATATTTTCTTACTCCTCTTGACACTTAAGATAATTTAAAATATTTTAAATATTCCTCATATTTATAGTCTGGTTTTTGGATATGAAACATTTTCAGTGTTTCAACATGAAGCAATGAGCTTAATAGCAAATTCCCATAATCTACAAACAAAATGGTTCTAAACTTTTAATAGCAGTATCGTCTTCCTTCATTTTCAGAAATCAACCAATTTAATAGCCATCAGTGATGATACGGCATCTTGTATTCCCTTATCATTAAAGGGAAGTCAAGAGAAGATGGGTCTAGTTTCTCATTTTTCACCAATTAGTGGTATGTCATTGAGAAAATGACTCATTGCTCTGGGTCTCTACATGCTGAGAACTGGATTCAGTGATTCTAGAAATTTTTTAGATTTTAGATACTTTAAGAATCAGAAAAAAACTGGCCCATCTCTCTATCACAGACACAAATGTATGCAATGTTTTTTGCATTTTATTATTCTATTTATTATAATACCATGGTTAACAAAGCCAGTTCTGGCCCAAGTTTAAATTCCACATTCACCATTTACTAGTTTTGTAACCTTGGAAAGGTTATAAAATCTCCCCAAACTTCAGTTCCTTGTCCATTAAATGGGGAAAAGAACACCTACTTCATAGGGCTATTGCCAATTTAAGTACATGTAAAAGTACTTAACTCAGTGTCTGGCCCACAGCAGGCCCTGAATAAATGATAGGTAAGAAAGCTAACCAAGCCAAAAACAAGAAAACAAACACACACCTCCCCACCGAACCAAACAACTCGCTGGATTAAATTAGCTCTAAAATTTTACTCTCTCTATATTTTTGTTTTCAATAATTTTATTCTTTTAGGGCAGTTTTGGATTTAGAGCAAAATTGAGTGAAGACACAGAGATTTCCCATATGTCCCTGTCCCCACACATGCCTTGCCTCCTCATTAACAATACCCCCGCCAGAGTGGTACGTTTATTACAATTAATCAGCATACACTGACACATCATTCAAAGTCCATTGTTGTTATTATGGTTCGCTCTCTAATGACATGTATCCCATTACAATATCATGCAGAGTAGTTCCACTGCTCTAAAAATCCTCTGTGCTCTGCCTCTTCATCACTTCCTCTCTCCAAGCCCCAGTAACCACTGACTTTTTACTGTCTCTAGAGTTTTGCTTTTTCTAGAGTTATAGTTGAAATCATGTAGTATGTAGTCTTTTCAGACTGGCTTCTTTCACTTAGTAATTGGCATTTTCCCTCCATGTCTTGACATGGCTTGACAGCTAATTTCTTTTTAGCTCTGGATAATATTCTATCATCTGTAGGTATCACAGTTTATTTATCCATTCACCCACTGAAGTTCATTTCTGTTTCTTCCAAGTTTTGGCAATTATGAATAAAGTTGTTATAAACATCCATGTGAGGGTTTTGGTGTGGACACGTTTTCAACTTCTTTGGGTAAATTTTAAGAAGCATGATGACTAGATTGTGCGGTAGAGTATGTTTAGTTTGTAAGAACACGTCAAGCTTCTTCCAAAGTGGCCATGCCATTTTGCATTCTCACTGCCAATGAATGAGAGTTCTTTTTGCTTTGCAAACTCCCCAGAATTTTGGTGTTTTCAGTGTTCTGGATTTTGGCCATTTTAACAGATGTGTAGTGATATTTCATTGCTTTAATTTCCATTCTCCAATGACATATGATGTCGAGTCTCTTTTCACATGCTTATTTGCTGTCTGTGTATCTTCTTTGGTGAGGTATCTGTCAAGGTCTTTGGCAATTTTTCAATTGAGTCTTTTTCTTTTTTTTTTCCTTATTAAAGTACAGTCAGTCACAATGTGTCAATTTCTGGTGTACAGCACAATGTTCTAGTCATGCATATACATACATATATTTGTTTTCATATTCTTTTTCATTAAAGTTTATTACAAGATATTGAACATAGTTTCCTGTGCTATACAGAAGAAATTTGTTTTTTTTAAATTATTTTTATACATAGTGGCTAACATTTGCAAATCTCAAACTCCCAAATTTATCCCTTCCTATCCCTTTTCCCCTGGTAACCATGAGATTGTTTACTATGTCTGTGAGTCTGTTTCTGTTTTATAGATGAGTTCATTAGTGTCCTCTTTTTTCTTTTTCTTTTTTTTTTAGATCCCGCATATGAGTGACATCATATGGTATTTTTCTTTCTCTTTCTGGCTTACTTCATTTAGAATGATGATCTCCAGGTCCATCCATGTTGCTGCAAATGGCATTATTTTATTCTTTTTTATGGCTGAGTAGTATTCCACTGCAGAAACATACGACAATGTCTTTATCCAGTCATCTGTTGACGGACATTAGGTTGTTTCCATGTCTTGGCTATTGTATATAATGCTGTTGTGAACCTTGGGGTGCATGTATCTTTTCAAATTAGAGTTCCCTCTGGATATATGATCAGGAGTGGGATTGCTGGATCATAAGGTAAGTCTATTTTTAGTTTTTTAAGGAATCGTCATACTGTTTTTCATAATGGCTGCACCAAACTACATTCCCACGAACAGTGTAAGAGGGTTCCCTTTTTCCACAGCCTCTCCAGCATTTATTGTCTGTGGACTTTTGAATGATGGCCATTCTGACTGGTGTGAGGTGATAGCTCATTGTAGTTTTGATTTGCATGAGTCCTTTGTTTTCTTATTATTAAGTTTTAAGATTTCTTTTTATATTTTGGATAACTGTCCTCTATCAGATATGTCTTTTGCAAATATTTTCTCCCAGTCTGTGGCTGGTCTTTTCAGTCAGTTGATATCATCTTTCACAGAGCACAAATTTTTTATTTTATTTAAGTCTAGTTTCTCACTTCTTTCTTTCATGGGTTGTATCTTTGGTGTTGAACGTCAAAAGTCATTGCCAAACCCAAGGTCACCCAGATTTTCTCTTATGTTACATTATAGGAGCTTTATAGTTTTGCATTTTACATTTATGTTTGTGATCCATTTTGAGTTCATTTTTGTGAAGAGCAATCTGTGCCAAGATTAGTTTTTTTTGTATGTGGATGTTCAGTTGTTTTAGTTGGTGTTTCATTTTATTTATAAATAAAAATACTTCTTACTGCAGCACAGTATTTAAGTCTGTATTTAAGAAGCAAGCATGACAGAATTTTGTTTTTCAAAATATCTTTGGGGACAAGTTAAAGGGTTGGATGTTGTTCCATTTAACGAGTAGGGGAAGCACTGCATACTAGATCTTCCTGTTTGATATTTACAATGTTCGTAGCATATTTTTTATAGAAGTATAGTCAGTAACAATGTGCCAATTTCTGGTGTACAGCATAATGTCCCGGTGCAAATTAGAGTTTCCTCTGGATATATGATCAGGAGTGGGATTGCATATATGCATATATATATACATATGTTCATTTTCATATTTTTTCCATTAAAGTTCACCACGAGGTATTGAATATAGTTTCCTGTGCTATACAGAAGAAAGTTGTTTTTTATCTATTTTTATATATAGTGGTTGTCATTAGATTTGCAAATGTTCATAGCATATTAAAATTTTTTTTCTTTTTATCATTATTTTTTAATTGAGGTACTGGAGATTGAACCCAGGACCTTGTGTGTGCTAAGCACGTGCTCTACCACCGAGCTATACCCTCTCCCCCATTCATAGCATATTAAAAATTCTGATGAGTCCTAAATAAGGACAATCTGCACATGCCTTATTTCTGTGTTTCCCAAATTTATTTCACTTGGCTACTCACTTTTTGCCCCCATTCCTACTAATTTCTCTAAGAATTAGTGTTCCTGGACACTTCAGGAAACGCTTTTTTGATCTGGTATTCTTTTTCTTCCTTTAAATCTCATCTTCATCAAGGAATGACTTTCTTACTTATTCAGAGGCCATGATGTACACTGGATATTAATATTGCTGGAATATTAGGTACATATAAAAATAGCTGTGCAAGATGGATGAACTCAATGATATATGTTGTCCATGTCCACAATGCCTAAAACTCAGCCCAACAAATCAATCAAAACCCTTCCCACACTGAACGCCAACTGCTACTTATGCTCGCAGTCAAATGCAGTGAGATGCTTCTTGCTAAGACCACAGTCACAACACTCACGCCCTACAAATACTGAATATGATAATACTTCACAAAGTTCTTCACCCACAGAGACACATGGCTGACATCCATTTAGTTATTTCACCAAAGTATTCAATTGAGAGCTATGGAAAGCAATTTGGAGACTATAAATGCCCACTGAATTGATGTATCTGAAATCATCATGCAGGCATTGGCTGCTCTGAATGCTTGATGCGGAAGTTTGTGTTATCACATCAGATTTGAGAGGCTGATTTGATACTAAACTTCCATTAACTAGACCAAAATCTATCAAACACTCAGAAAATTTCAATCCCTTCTCGTTTAGTCAATCCAGATCTTCCAAATATCTTGCTAGCTTCCTCTCTGCTTCTTTATCAAGACATACAGGGTATTTTTGCACTAGTGACCAAAATTGTTACCAGAAACTTGGATTACAGACACAGAAAATGAAATATTGGGAAAAAAGTGAGAAAGAATCCTTATTAAAAAAAAAAACAGAAACATTAAAAAAGGTAAAAACAAACAAAAACCTAAGTGAGGGGAAAGGAGTTTAGCTTCTGGGGTTAAAAACACTGAGTAGAAAACATAGAAATGTGTTTTTAACATTCATAGGAATTATTATACATCTTTTATGGGGAAAAAAACTTGATCCAAAGCAGAGAAGAGATTCCAAAATTCTGTCACATGCAAACAACATACCCTGGAAATAAATAACTCCATCCTGCAATTTAGCAAAATAACTGGGTGAAAGGTTTTGATTTTCAAGAATTCTGAATAACCCACTGGGATTTTATATATATGTTATATAATATATAATTATATATTATATATATATCATAATAATATAATATATAATATAATAATATATAATATAATATATAATAATATACTATAACAATATATAATAATTATATATATATATTTTAGCACATGCTTATGTTTTATAGGCAATTTCAGGACTGGATTTCCAATAAATGCTTTCCTTGGATAAAACTTTTATATTGAAAAAATGTATAAGAAGTGAAAGACTTATTTCTAGTCCCTTAGAAGCCTCAGAATTCTGCAGACACCAGTTGAAATGGGTATTGTAGTTTTTACCAGTTGCTTAACCAGGGTTTTGCTCCATCAAGCAGGCAAACAAATGAGAAAAAAAAAAATTGAAGTGACACACTACATCATAGCTGGAAACAACAAAACATTTAAAAGGTCTTTTGTATAACATATTATGAGTCGCCAGCTGTTTTTCTGATCCATAGAGCAAATCCTGCACTGAAAGACTGCTGCCCAGGAGGCATGAGCTGACATTGATTTGAATCTACCAGTTCTCCCGGTGGATCAGATGGCATCTCAGCACTGGAATCAGTATTGCTATCACATACTCATCTGTCGCCTCATGGGACAAGAGCTGCAAGAAATATGGAGGGAAACTGCTCCCGTTAGGGGATAGCTACATTTATTTCTGTTAAAGAAAAAAAAAAAGCCACCAACTATAATGTGCATGTTGAAATGATGTCTAACTAAAAAAGAAGCCATCCTTTTCTACCCTAATATGAATACACTCAGCAGAGTAATACATTATTTCTGCTTTCCAGTCCCATTCTTAGTCTTCCTCGGGGTTGAGCTAACCAAGCTCTTTTTAAGGCCGGGTGAAAGTGATTTGTCTTCTCAGAAACTCACACCCAAAGACATTTCAGAAAAATGTCTGAAGTGGCTGCCACTTTTGCCTTTGTGTCCATTTCCATCCTTGTGAGCATATCCACCAAAGAAAGGACCCTTTCAATCAGCAAATCAGATGCGGGGACATTTTCTACATTTTTATGTATTCTCTGATTTCCAGGATGGCCCTTTAGTTTGAAAGACTGTAACCAGTTGGGGGAAAGGAATGTCAAATTTTAACTCATTTTCTAAGCCAAAATTAAGGTGGCTTCACTCGATGGAAAGCAGTGTCATCCTCCAAAGAGATCATTAGCTCTCTGCACTGTCACTTCTTCACGTGAACAGTGGGACACTGACTTCCAGTAAGTGCTTGTGAAGCTTGTTAATTTCAAATGGCCTGACTTAAGCCTAGGCTCAGAGAAAAACTCTGCCCTCAACCCCAAATCACATACTTATACCCATTCATCCATCCATCCATCCATCTATCCATCCATCCATCCATCCATCTATCCGTCCATCCATCCATCGATTCATCCAACAAATATTTATTGAATATCCATTATATACCTGAAAACACAGCCATGGATAAACAGACAGGGTCTATGCTGTCACGGAACTCACCATGTAGCAGGGAGGTGGGATTGTTCATAGTATGCGTTACCCTAAAAAAGCCCCTGTGATACAATCACAGCTGGTTTTTCAAAAAGTTTACCTTAATTCTATGCTTTTCTCAAGAATATTCTGTGCAGGAAGATGTTCAGGGCAACATCTTCAGTTTAAGAAAATAAAATATATTTAGAAAAGCAAAGATGACACTTAGCCTCTAAGATACAGTCAGTCAAACATCCTTAAACAGGTAAGAATCTTAACAAAAGAATTCATAAATACATTTAATATAGAATACCAAACATAGTGATAGAGGCATAAGTGATGTCTGCATGATGAATTGTTGACCAAGTATTTCATTCAGGAAAAGAAAAGGAAAATAAATTCTTGTGAGTTTTGGACCATAAAGAAATCGTTAAATGCAAAGCTTGTTTAGCAAAAATAAATTCAACAGTCACAGCAGCAAGGGCCTCTTGGGAATAACAGGTCATTAGAAGCTTTTAAGATTCTCATAACAGATGACATTCCCTTAGGTCTTTTTCAATCCCAACTTGGCCCGAGTCATTCTCTTTCTTCGGCTGTTTTTTAAGTCAGTAGGCTGTAGGATAATATATCTTGACATCATAACCTAAAATATCAGATCAGCTCAATTGTTATGCAAGTAATGTTGCTTTGCACATGGCTGCTGGGAGATGGGATGCTACCAAGTGAAGAGGAAAATGTGTGCCACGTCCACTCCCTGCTGCCTGTGGCTTAATCTGAAATAACATCTGTGAAGGAACATGTGACACTTCGATCCAACAATGCATTTGATGGGCAAAAGTCTCTGTAATAAAATTTCTAGTACAAGGGAATCAGGACACTGCAGCTTTTGCATCTGCCTGTCCATACTCTCCCGACCCCACCTCGGCCCAGATCCCCCAGGAAAGGGGCTGGCGGGAATCAGCTCACTACGGAAAACAGCATCGTAGGTGTTCATCCAGATTAGGATTCTAACAACAGCGATGGTTTTCTCCTTCAGGGGCAAAAGCTTAAACCCTCTGAGAACCTCAAGGATGGCTACCAACAAAATGCTCTTCTCTGTGTAACCCTAATTCCAGAAAGGACTGAATTGAAAAAATGATATTTTGTAATTAGTATTTATAAATATTGATACTCATGAGGTCTAATCTTTTTTCCTTTCTTTTTTATAAATTATTTTGGGGCATCAAATAGTGTATTTAATGGGACTTGCCGATAATCACAGAAACTGTTGGGCAACTGATTCATGCTGAGAGATAAAATGTAGATGAAAGGGCGGCAGATGAACAGATTCTGGGAAATAGCTCCTGGATGGCCATACTCAGGGCATGTCTGTGTCTGATTCTAAGGATCTTCTTAGGATAAAAACATTGAAAAAAACACATATGCATATGGATGCAAAAATATCAGAAGAACTCCTTGGAAGTTTCTGATATTTCTCCCAGTCCTCAGCATGTACTGCCAAGATGCCTGTGGGCTTAATAACGTGTCTATTATCAGTAACCACTCCCTGTATATTAATAAGGAGATTCAAGCTGCCTGACTGATGAATGAGGCTTAAATTAGTTACAGCCTCAACTAAGTTATAAGCCTACATTTTTGTACTTATCACAGTATAAAGTTTCAGAAGCACCTGGTGCCGGGTGGGCACTCAATCAAAGTGATCATCATTGTTGAAGGGAAAAGGACAGAAGATGGGGCCAAATGCACAGTCCTTTCTGCGCAGTCACTGCAGGAGGTACAAATGAGGGACCAGAAGAACACTGTTTAATTCTGTAGTGTCTTTACGGGTGTTGCAGTGATCTACCACCTCCCCGGGCATAATTGGCTTAATATAAGGGCATATGAGGGAGCTTCTTGAGAGGCTGTCCCTCCAGGTCTTGTGTCAGGGAATGAATGAGATAAACGAATGAGTGAGTGTGATTGATATCACTGTGGCAGGCACAGCCCTTAATTACAGCTAGCAAAAGGTGGAGGAAGTGAGAGAGGTTTTAGGGGTCAGTACACCCCTTCTGTCCACATTCCTCTGGCCAGATCTCAGGCACCTGGGATCATAGTCTGTGTGCCCAGCAGGAAGTAAAATGGGTTCTATGAATAGACAGTCTTTGACACAAGGGTTAAGGACTCACACTTCCAGCCGTTCTGTCCGCGTGATTTATGGCTACGGCTCTCCGTAGGCTCTACCACCTCTTGGGCACCTGCTGCCTTCCTAGCACCTCCGACCCACAGCATCTGTGAAGAGTCTTGTCCCCTGGGAGGTCAGAGATCCTACGCTGCAGAGGCCTGGCCAGTCGGTCTCGGGCCAGACTTCTTCCCAGTCTACTGCATTCTTGTCTCTTGCTCCACTAGGGCACGCTAGGCTCCATCTTCCTGGCTCTAGGTCCTCATTCTAACTTCAATTCTAGTGGCGGGGTCCCTGTCCTGCTCACATGCCTAAATCCAGACGTTAGTTCCTGCCTGATACCCAGTCCCTCTAGTGGCAGATCAGATCAGTCAGGGGCCCATCAAGAAACAAAAAACATATTCAAACTGGGCAATGTGAGGAGTTCAATACAGGACCATTTACAAATGTACAGGAAGGGCACAGAGAAAGTGTAGGAAACAGTGAAGCCCCTAGGGCTGGACCAGAAGGGAGAAGAGGAAGGAGTAGTGATAGGAACCAGGAGGGAAGGCTACTGCACGGGAGACAGAGCTGCAGCCAGCTCAGGCCCACCTCTCAGGGACAGAGCCGGGGAAATAAGCACTCACACCTCACCCTCCAATCCCCCGCGGGGGCTTCTCATTGGCAAAAGGCAACAGCAAACGAGAGAGCAGGAGGGTCCTCTGATCCTGTCCATGCAGGTCAGCTCTCAGGACCCCAGAGCAGAGAGAGGAAGGATGGAGAGCAGATCTGGAGGGGCAAATGGAATTTGCACAGCATTAGCAACCCTGGCTCTAAGCATCCAGGTCCTCCTCCTGCAGCCCGGTCTCCATGGCTGAGTTCCCACTGTCAGCGCCAGACCTCTGGGCACAGCACTGCCAACCTGGGACTTCTAACCATTGCTTCCAGACATCCCTCCCTAAGACCAATTGCCTGCTTACTTGAGACTCCTCCTACATGGTTAGAGGAAGAACACAGTTCATGCAAGACAGCTCCATTTAATTTCTAAGGAAGCATGATGCAGTGCAAAGGTCATGGACTCTGAGGCCAGAGAGACCTGAGTTCAAAATTCCCACCTGTCATTTTTAGCTGCATGAACTTGACCAAGTTCGTCTCTCTGAATCTCATCGGTAAGGTAGGGCTGATGAAACCAAGATTCCCAACTGTCATTCCCATAATGCTATTCTGGGAATCAGATGAGAACGTCTGAGTGAAAGCAATTTATACATTTTTCAATATTACACAAAATCGGAGAGGGGGAATCATGTAAATATTAAGAATGTGGCAGCAGTAATTACAATCAAATCATGCACAGATGCAACCTACTATTAAAGAGCATATTGATCTTGTAGAGGAAATTCACTAATTTCTTTTCATTATTATACTAGCATCCGTATTTACATAAACCATGACTGACTGCACAGAGTAGTTTCCACGGTTTCATTAGTTTGTCATTCCTAAATTTCCTATCTAAACAGTTATGCTAACTCTGTTGCTCCAGACAGCATAATCAGAGTGTTACGAAACCAGGTCTTTCAATGAAATATCCTGCACCATCCACAGCAACATACAGAACAATTATTAATGGGGACTCCAAGCTTAAACAATGGTGTGACTTTTCCTAAGTCCACAGCTCAGCGGGACAGCCCTGGGGTCCGAAGCTCCCGTCAGAGAATCCAGGTGTAATTCTATCACACCATACTGTTTGTCTCCAGCAAGGAGAGCTTTCTTCTCTCGACCTCCCTGAGATCCATCTCATACATCAGCCAGAAGAGAAGGGAAGTGGTGTGATGGTCTCTCCCCGTCAAGTCAGAAGGACACTCGAATGTAAAGCTGAGTTGGGAGACTTGAATGACAACAAAGAAAGAGGGAGATCAGAAATTCCTATTGAGGGCACTTTTCATCGCATTCAGTGTGTGCCCACACATGATGAGAGCATTAAGGTTTTCAATTTAAATTCTTGCTGAAACGGAAGAACATTGTTATGAAGAGATACTTTTGAGAAAGTCAAGTGCCTTCAACCTATCACCTTGTTGTGTTTCAAAGTGTTCTGCATCCCAGGAACCGAGCAGAAGAAGAAGGTCTGGACGATTATTCTGCCCATCACCTGCCAATCCAGGACTAGAATATTCTTAACTACTCACCCAATCTTGCTTTTCTGAGATGACTTTTTTTTTAGCGATTCTTTTTAGAATATATGACTAAACTAAGGACTCATCCACCTGCTCTGCAGTCTGTTAATTGTCTTAGTTTCTTTATCTTTTGTTCTTTTCAGTTTTACAACATTACTGCCTGATCTCTAAGTAAAATTCTCTTTTCATCAGCCACCTTGGGGAACTCAAACACTCCATCCTCGTCACCCTTGACCACTCCTCTTTGGTCTGTAACACAAATAACTCCCCTCGCTTTCTCCCCTTGGGCGTCACTGTCATTCCCTTTGCTGCTGCTTCTTTTCTAACTGACTGTTCTCAAAAAGATCTGACCTTCCTCCTCCCACGTGGGATGAATCTCAGGAGCCTGGATTCTTGTCCCTTTGCATTTTCCTCCCATCTTCTCCACCATAGAAATGTCAAGCATTACAGCCACCACCTCCGTGCTGTGCCAGCTCCTGTTTCTGTCTCCACTGCTCACTGATCACCTGCATTCCAGCAGCACAGGCGGCCCCAAGTGGGTGTCCTGCCTTTGCAGTGTTCTCCAAAGTGGAGGAGCTCAGTACACTCCTCTGGGAGGCCCGTATTGACATTTCTTTATATAGAATAGGAACGAATTTAAAACTTAGTGTATTTAATGTCTGATTTGACAGTACTATATGTTTATAATGGTTTATAAGTACATAAAATTCATCTGTTGAATAAGGAGGACTTGATATAGACGAAACTAAACAAGAACTGGATGGGTTTTTTTATGCCACTGTCTTCCGGCAAGCTCTTTGAATGATTCTTCTTTGCACTCGGGCGAAATCTTAACCTTGATATGATGGTTAATTTTATATTTCAAGTTGACTGGGCTAAGGGATGCCCAGAGAGCTGGGAAGACATTATTTCTGGATGTCTGTGAAGGTGCTTCCCAAAGAGGCTAGCATTTGATTCAAGAGACAGAGTAAGGAAGATCTGCCCTCACCAGAGTGGGCAGGAATCATCGATAAGGGGACCCAAATGGGACAAAAAGGGAAAATGCTCTTTTTTCTTTTCTTGAGCTGGCTGTCCATCTTTTCCTGTCCTCAGACATTGGAGACCCTGATTCTCAAGCCTTTGGACTCTAGGACTTGTACTATGACTCTGGGGGTTCTCAGGCCTTTGATATTCGGCTGGGAGTTACTCCGGCAGCCTCCTGGTTCTCAGGCCTTCACATCTGAACTGAAGTATGCCAGCAGCTTTCCTGCCTTTCCAGCTGGCAGATGGCGGATCACGGGGCTCCTCGACCTCCCCTGCCAAGTGAGCCGATTCCTGTAGTAAATCTCCTCCTGTATACACATGTCTGTGCCTGCATCTGTGTCTGTATCTGTCTATATCCATAGCTGCATCCATATCTGTATCTGTATCTATCCTACTGGTTCCGTTTCTCTGGAGAACCCTGACTAATACACCAGGTCCCTTACCTTTCTTATGTACCTTTCCCACATTAACCAATGGTTTCCTCTAACCATCCAGCCATCCGACATTTTCCCTCCCAGCGTGGGCTGACTGAGGCTTAGCAGACCACGGCGGGAGGAGGTGCAGTGAGGGTGCTGACTGCTTCTCCCCTGTGCTCTCCAGCTCAAGCTCCCTCTGGCTCTTCGGGCTTGGACTGGAGAGAGGAGGGGAAGGGGCCCAAGAGGTTCCTCCTTCACACAGCAGCAGGGTGGCCCTGGTGAAGGTGAAGTTTGATTATGTCGAGCTCTCTGCTGTCCAAGATCCTCAGTGGCTTCCCACCACACTTAAGGGAAACTGCACCATCTTCACAGTGGCCTCCCAGGACTTCTGCGATCTGGTCCCACTTACCCTTTGACCTCATCTTCCAGCACCTTCTCTCCCCAGCTCACCCTGTTCCAGCCACGCAGGTCTCCGAGCTGTTCCTCAGACACGCCGGGACCCCTCCTACTTTAGGGACTTTGCAATGCCTAGTCCCTCTGCCTGGAAAACTCTTCCCACAAATATCCACACGACTAACTCCCTCACCAACTCAAGTCCTGTCACCTCCTCAGAGGGGCCTTTCCTGAAAACTTTATTTAAAATTGTCCCCTTTTGTCATTCTCAACCTGGAACTTTCTGTTTTTTTTTTCCAGAATATTTTCACCTTCGAATGCACCATATCTTTAACATTAACTTCACGTCTTAGCTTTCATTTCTATGAAAGAACAGAGCAGTTCAAAGCATAAATTCCAACACCTTATTGACTGGAAGTGAACTAAGACAATATATTTAAACAAAATTTGCAATAAAATAAGCAAAGCTGGACCATTTACAAATATGGCATAAATAAGCCAGACCATTTATCTTTACCCTGAAACCCTTTCATGGCCAGTCTACCTGTTCACATCTCTTTTCCCCTCTGCTTACCACACACACTCTCCTCTCCAGGACCAGGCCCTGACTCAAGCACAGTGTAAGTAACCCTCTCCTCTAGTCTTTTTCTCATACTAAAACGTTTTTCTTTCCTAACCTGTCCTTTCCTCTTTCTGTCTATCCAAATATTATTCATTTTTCTGTAGGCCTTCTCAAGAGTCCCTTTCTCTATGAAACAAGGAAAGTGAACAAATATTCCTGAAGCACATACTACATACCAACAAAAATGGTGACCAATTGTCTTGTTTCATTCTCTTGATGATCCTATCTTGCATTACTCCTCCATTAAGTGCTCATTGCACCCAAGCAACTTGCGCAGGGCCCCATGACGACCAGTGCTGGGATCCAAATGCATGCATACAAAAGCCTCAAATGCCACACATATTCTGTATTGCCATGATGCTTCCAGAACTACTCCGACCCCTACTTTTCATTTATTCTTCCTCTGAACACCATATTTCATATCACATACCTCTACATATGATGGTTTAGTGTATGAGTTTTGATTTTACGATGCTGTGACAGTGATACACATTCAGTAGAAACAGCACTCCGAGTTTTGAATTTTGATCTTTTCCTGGGCAGCGAGCCACAGCTCCCAGCCAGCCATGCCATCATGACGGATACACCTACAACCATTCTGTACCCATGCAGGCATTCTGTTTTTCACTTTCAACACAGCGTTCAATAAATTACATGAGCTAGCCAACACTTTATTGTGAAAGAGGCTTTGTGTTAGAGGATTTTGCCCAACTGGAGGCTAATGTTCTGAGCACATTTAATGTAGGCGAGGCTAAGCTATGATGTTTGGGAGGTTAGGTGTATTAAATGCATTCCTCATAAATCGAGGAAGATCTCTGTTGTCTTGAGCTTGTCCCTTTAATGGTTGTTTCCTTTGTATGTGCACATGTCTCGCAAGCTCATGACTGAACTGCTTCAGGTTTCCATGGAACTAGCACAGTTTCCTCTTTAGCACTGATAGGATGGGCAGAGCCCACGAGGGAAGCAGAGGAGGAGCAGTGGGTGAGATGTAAGAGGAACTGGAAGCATTGACCTTTGGAAAAATGGAGAGGATTACAATGGAGGGAATAATCCGTAAGTCTGAACAAGGCAGAGAGGAACAATAAGATAAGAAAGCAGAACCGTCAACCTGGTTTCCTGATTCGGAGTAATATCATTTTAGGTTTTAGTGAAAGAGACGTTAGTGGGCTGTTGAAGATAGAAACCAGGTTCCTGTGAATTCAAGAGTGAATAAGACGTGAGGAAATGGAAACAGCAAGAAGAGAATACTCTTTCCAGAGTATTTATCTTTGAGAAGTGGAGAGAAATTGCTAGCATCTGAAGTGAGAAAATTTTTAGGATGGGGACATAAGAAGAAAGAGGGAAGAGAGGGCAGGAAGGATGGAAAGAGGCAAAGAAGGAACTAAGGGAGATGAGCAGCCTGTAGTAATATTTATAATAATAGAATTTTTTGCTTATGTTTCTAGAATTTTGTGAGATGTTTGCCCTGGGTCTACTGTGATGTACAGTAGTACTGAACACGTGACCTTCCAGTAGTTAACATGTGCCCAAATCCCTTTGCTCAACCTCTCCAATTAAAAAGTCTTGATTTAAATTTTCCTAGAAACATTGTATATAACAGGGCTTTCTTTTGCATGTCTGGTTTTTTTGCTTTTGCCTTTCATACATCTGAAAAAAGGGAATTCTGACATGGCGAAGCAGTTGACTCTAGTCCCCAGTGCTTCCCGAGAACTGAGGAGAAAGGTCACCTGTCCACAGGCTATCACAGAGAGCAAGTGCAGTATCTTGGGCCATTCCAAGCAGTGCCAAGGGGGTGGGCAACCAGTCAGCTTTTGCTTTGGATGCCAAACACTGTTAAAGGAACACGAAGAGGTGAGGTGTAGCAGCAGATCATCCATGATGGGTGTGATTTACCTTGTTTCAAAAGCAATAGAGGCAAGAAACCAGGAGTACATATTGTAAGCCTGTGATCTATAACCTGGCGTCCACACAGTGTATTTATGGGCCCTTGAGGAAATGGAAGCCAAATTCTGATATCATTACCTCTTCAACACAGCAAAGGTTAAAGTGCTCCACCTAATGTAAGTTCGCAGTTTTATATGGCAAAGATGTTGAGGGGTATGTTACTTAGCGATCACACTTTGATTTAGAGATACAAGCAGTATGCTTAGGGCCCAGCCTTAGTCTCCTGCAGCACGAGCTGCCGCAGTAAAACACAGGCAGTGACAGATGGTTATTAGCACAAGGAAACCTCCTAAAGGGCTTGAACAAACTCCGAAGGTCCACAAATTGAACCAGAATCAGTGAATTCCCAAAGTTTAGAGGGTACACCAGAGGGCAAGGGGATTAATGGGAGACAATCAGGGAACAAAGGTCAAAAAGCTGCAGGCAACTCAGTCCCAATTTATTAACCAGCCTCTAATTAGGGTTGGTCTGGTGCCGGTGTACACAGGCATGGCTCAGTCAATAGTTCACATTGGAATTCTGTTTAAAAAAAAAAAGTAAAAGAATAAAAAGAAGGGAGGAAAAAAGACTTCACCCTAGAAATCCTAAAATTTCTGGAAAAAAACAAAAAACAAATCAACTCCCGCCACCCTCCCCGCAAAAAACAAAAAAACCAAAAACAGTTGTAGTAGGGCATATTTTTTTGGCCAGCTCAATTCAGATGTTTTTATGAAATCACAATTTTTCCCCATCTTCTAGCTTCCTGGACATTTCTTATGTAACTAATGTTGACAGGTTTTAATTTTTTAGAAGTAACTCTTTCTGAAAAAAGGCCATGACGGGGTGGGTACCAAATAGTTCCCCTACTGGTTGTTATTCTAAAGTAAGAGAGAACAGAGCAAAAGGGAATATAACATATTCTTATTCCAAATTCTCCTAAATGCGATCTGTTTAACATGTGTGTATTCATGGTTATTTATATATAAACACACATACACATACTTTCCTCTAATTGCAACTTAAGAAGAATAGGTCCCAAGTAGAAAACTATAGTTGAAATTAGAAATGGATATAAATTATTCTTGAATCAAAATGCTCACACAGGAATCAAACGAGTACCCAGAAAAGCAAGACTTTCCCCATTAATCTACTTTCTCAACACAGGAAGGCAGGGAGTATCTTTTAATACCAGGACAGGTGCCAGGTGATTAATTAGAAAAGGCCCTGGAGAAATTGTAGAATAATGTCTAACAAAAATACTTTTTATCTGCAAAGAAATACAAGGGAGAGTGGTTCACGCTTTGAACACCAGAGCTGGGCAGCTGGTGGAAAGAAACCAAAGATGTTACCCAGAGTCAGGCATCCCAGGAAACAGTTAGGAAGGCCCATGGGAAATTTATTACTGTTACTTCATTTACATTTAAGGGAATGGGATGGAGGTTGGGGCTGAATCACAAGGGAACACATTGAAGCACAAAGCAGTTTCTTCCGACTTCAAAGAGGTATAGTGTAAATAGCAATGGAACTGGGAAAAAAACAGAAGAAAAACATATAACAAAAATTGCTGTTGAATAATTGATGCCAAATGGTAAACAGAATACATATATACAATGTCAATTATTTTCGATAAAAATAGTATCACATGTAAAGTCAAATACACATGGGCTCAATTCTGTAAGAGGGGATGTGCCTTTCTTTTAAATATATTTTGTAAGAGGCAAAGTTTTAAGAGGAAATTCCACAACTTAAAATAGTTTCTTAATGGACTGAATTCTATTTAAAGTTTGCCACCAGCCAGTCATCAACCAGATGTCCTGGAAATAGAGGTGTCTATTCAAGGGTCTCAAACAATCTGACATTGCAGACATCTGGAACTTTCTGGTCCCAAGTTCAAAGTATTTTGGTGGTGGTAGGTATACAAACTGCTCCTGACTTCTGTGGATTTGGAAGCTGCACCTGGCTTAAGCCTCTGTGCCTTTATATCTTCGCAAGGCGACAGAAGAGGAGAGGTCCCAGTGCTCCAGTAACAGCCAGCAACAACACAGAACTCCTAATAGATTGAACGAACCTGCTCACTGGTGGCAGTTACCATGGTGTTTCATGGCACGTCAGAAAAACTCGGCTGGTCAGTATTAAAGAAGAAACTACCAGGAGAATTGCATATAGGTATAAAAAATGTCACGGCACTTCTGTTCTTTGCTATATTTTTCTTTAAAATAAGTCCAAAAGAACAATAAACATCCTTAGGTCAGAATTTGAACACTATGCATATAGCAGACATCCAATAAAGGTTTTTTTGAACTTAAGAAGAAGAATCTCTTTTTTGAAAAAAAAAACAACAAAGTTTAGGCCTTTGAAGTTATGGGAAACTCAGTTTAACACAAAGGGATACGTAAAGGTAGGTGGACTTGTATTGAATTACAGCTGTAGACTGAAATTACTAAAATATCACATTGGCAGAGAGAAAAAAAAATCCATATAAGAAATCTGAAGAATTGGAGGCAGGGAAGCACAATTTTGGCCCTCCCTGAGTTACAGAGCTTTTCTAACAAAAAGTCCCTCTGCTGGGTCTCAGGTCTCAACATTGGCAACAGAAGAATCTTAGAGAACTTGGAGATGGTAGTGACAGGATTTTCCACTAGAAAAGGTTTGCTACATGATTTGCCTGTGACACTGTTTAGCCCGCAGTGCATACAGGCTAGTCCCTAAAGACGATCAAACAGGATGGCCCCAAGGCTAAGACGAACCACAGGAAAAACAACTATTATTAAAAAACTTAGGAAGTGGGGGCATGATCATCGTCTTATTTTACCCTCCTTTTGGGGGCTGGTCAGGAAATACAATCCTGAAATCACTTTTTTCCTTCAGCTTAACCAAATTACATACTTTGTCGCCCAGTGGCTTAGGCAATAAATGCTACTGAAAGGACTAATTTAAGATCTGATTTTATTTTAATCAGCCTTTGTGATGCTGCAGCAGATGTGAGTCTGCTTACATGCCACCTGTACTGGCTAAGAATCTCAATGAAGTCCTACCTCGTTTACATTGCTAGGGAAGACCATCTGAAATAATATGAGAGAAAGAGGGAATCAAAGGAAGGCGGAAAGAAGGAAGCAGGCTCATTTGTTTTTGGATGCGCTCTCCGCGCACAGGCAGCCGGTTACAGTGGAGCCGTGGCGTGGTATTAATAACTGACAGCTGTTGTTAACTCCTTCCGAAGAGCAGATAACCTCACGTGGGATCCATACCCAGATCCCGGGCTGCAGAGTAATGAGTCCCCCTGGAACAAGAGCTTCGGCCTTCTTTGTTGTAACTATCGATCTACTGTAGGGTCCTGATGTGATTTAGATGAGGGAGGAAGAGATAATGGCATTGATTATTCTATTTAGGAAGCAGACTAAGATAGAACTCAGGTACAATATATGAACAGGAAAAAAACCCCCACTCAATCACTCCTTGTCTTTCCTTTGCAGTCCAAGGCGACACAGGTAATCGTAGTGACAGGGGAATACATCTTGATAAACACGTAGCTTTGAATTTCAGGGACGCTTTGGTGTAACAAAACCATTACATTGCTTTTGCTGCTTCGGCTTTCTAATGACCATGTTTCACTGTCCTGACAAAGCCCTGGATGGTGGCTTACTGGTCAGGAGTGAGCTTGAGGGACCAGGTGCTCACCTGCGGAGAAGAAGTCTTCCTCAATTGACATCATACTTTCTAACTGCATTTGGTAAAAATGTCTTTGATACAAAACTGGACCCTGTAACGTAAGGAATGATGTTTAGCCCATCTAGACCATTCAGTCTAGTTCGAAGGTGGGGAGGGGATGGGGGCTTTTAACCCCAGGGGACATTTGGCAGTGCCTGGGGACATTTTGGATCGTCAGGACTGAGAGCGGTGTTGCTACTGGTATCTAGTGGGTAAAAACCAGGGATGGTGCCAAACACCCACAGTGCACAGGACGACCTGCCACCACAAGAACTCCCCAGCCCAGAGTGTCAAGAATGCCAAGATTGAGAAACCTTGGTCTAGTTTATTTCATAACAGGATTATCTAGAATTTGTTTATAATTGTTCACCAAAAAAGCTGCTCAAATGCCTGATAGACTGCCTTGGAATAAGAGACCAAGAGAAAAACAAAAATGAAAAGCACTTTGTGTTCTGTTTTTTGCATAGGTCTTTTCTGACTCCTGTGGCCTGACCCTCATGCATATGAAACCTGTTTAAACTGTGGTAAATTATTGCTGAGCCCTCCTGTTAAGCCCAGCAACTGCATTCTGGGGAGAAAATTCAGGGACAGAGTAATGGCCCTGACTTCCACTGGGCTGATATTCTAGGCTTGAATAACACTAAGTGATAAAATGGGACAGACTTAGAATGTCTTTCCTGTGACAAGCAGAGACTAGGAGGGAGAAAAGAGGAACTATGTCACAACATTCTGGAATTCAGAGCCAGAAAGAACCAAGATCTCATCTGTTCTAATAAAACACTGCGTAGTACAGCGGCTGTGAACTTGGACTCTTCAGGTGGAAAAACCTGGCTGCAGCCATGTGAGCTGTGTGATTCTGAAGCAAGTGCTAAAGCTCTCTGAATGTGAGTTTTGTCACTGGTAAAGTGGGGTTGATAATACCTTCCTCACAGAGTAATGAAGACTTTGTAGCACTGTGGAATATTTTAGGCTGTCAATAGCTATTTTGCTGATAAGAAAACCACAGTTCAGCAGGGCAGATCAAAGGTCAAGTGCCCAAAGTCAAACAGCAGGTTTGGAAAAGCCAGAGCTACCACTGAAATCTGGTCCAAGGTCAGGGCTCCATCCATAATGCACACCACACATCTTCCTTTGATCCTCATGAACGCTCCTACTGCATTAACACCGAGGAACATCCACATCCATCACACGCCACGTACTATTCCAGGCACTGGGGTTACAAGCACGAGTAAGATAAAAGTGCTCCTAGAATCGGTGCGTGGTTGGAGTGTGAAGGGAACGTGGGCTGGGGTTACCTGTTCCACCCGGTGGGGCTGGGCTAATTTAGAGCTGAGCTGGTCTCTGAACTGGGCTCTGAGTGGTGAGGAAAGTGGGGATGAGGTGGCGCAGAGAATCCTCAGTCTCTAAAAAAATCAAAAAGCTAGTGTTTGGAAACTGGTAGCCAAGCAGAGAATTACAGGTTTCAATAGGATGTTATACAGCCTGTCTGTTATGAATGGAAGTACCTTATGTTGATATAAGATTTCACAGTTTACAAAGCATTCCCACAGCCCCTACCACTAGATCATGATGAAATGAACACAGATTCAGTGCTTACTATGTACCAGCAGTGGTGCTAAGCATTTTACATGAATCTGGTCATGTATTTTTAGCAACAAAAATCTATGAGGAAGATACTATTACCATAGTGGGGAAAGAAAGTAGTATTTATTAATTATGAAACAACTTAGCCTAAAGGGGATTTAGTCACTTGCCAGAAATTACATCCCACTTCATGACACTTTGGCTAAAACAGGGTCTTCTGACTCCACGTCTCATGCCCTCTTAATTAGTAGTTATGTTTGTCTTACATTGTCCCCTTTCCTCATTGGACCTTTGTCTCTCTCTAGATTATAAATTCTCTTAGGGCAAGAACTATTGGTCATCTGAGTCCCCTAAAGCTTGGGCTGGGGTGGGGGATGGGAGGTAGGCCTGGCAATTTAATTGTCTAGGGCAGAATCAAGATTTAAGAAATGTTGGTGGAATTTAATAAAAATAGTTTTTGCACTGGAACTTATTTCAAAGGAGTACTCTCCTTTAAAAAGTATTGATGAAAATGGAATCATCCTGGATGTGAAAGAATCAGTTTAATTTTAAAAAGAATGATAGTTGTAGTCTTCACCTATGGGAGAATTAATGTCGAGTACTCTGAATAGTCCTTCATTTCCCTAGACTATATTCTCAGGTTCAGGCCACAAGTATACATTTCCAGGGAATTTCCATCCAGAACATGTGCCCCCAGGAAGCTTTGAATGAATGAAAAATTTTCTAAGCACTGAGCTTTGCTTGCTTGGAAGTGGGGGAAATGATTTCAGTAATGCCGCCAGTAGTTTGGTAAGAATTGAACTAAAGAGTTCAAGCATTCACTGGTTGGTCTCTTGATATCTGATAACCCACAGGGCAGATGCCAACAACAGGGATTTTTCTCTCTTATAACTGGCTCTTCTAGACGAGGATTCAAATACATTTTTAATACTTGATCATTATAAACATTTACAGCTACATATTGACTGTGATATGATGATCAACATTTGATTTCAAAGACTTGCATTAGAATGTACATGCAAGGAGTTGGGATATTTTCTTTGATATGAATTGGGTTCATCATGGGTGATTTGAATAAGATAATAGAGAATACAACTGTGTTAAGAAAACTTCTATAATGCCTGCTTTCCCAAACCACCTACATGAAAAGACTTCCTAGGACTTATCCACTACAACATGTCTTTCAAACCTCAAAAGAAAAAAAGAAAAAGAAACTCCTTTAGTTTCACCCATTCCTCTCTCTAATTCTATTTGGACACAAACTATTTAATCTAGAGCTTGGTACTATAGGCTGAGATCTGGGAAAAATATGTATTTTATTTTGGTTTCCATTGATAAATTGCTAAACAATTATAGATAAAGACCAGCTTCTTAGTGTGAGACTTGGTAATTTGAACTCAAAAATTATTATATCCAGGTCTTACAGATACCATCAGTGTGGAAGATTTTGGATTTCCCAAGATGGCTGCAACACGATTTCCCACCCCACATGTTTTTCTTGTAAAGTGACATTGTTATCCTTCTCATTGAAAGGTGGGGTCTATGTTCCCACCCCTTGGATCTGGGCGGGCCTGTGACTGCAGAGGAAGAGATGCTATACAACTTCTGAGACTACACCGTAAAAGCTGATGCAGCTTCCACCTGGTCTCCCCTGGGATACTCACTCTTAGAACCCCACTGCTGTGCTACAAGGAAGCCCAGGCCACATGCAGAGACCACATGCAGGTCTCCCAGCCAACGCCCTCAGCTGAGGTTCCAGCAGACAGCCAGCATCAGATGTCAGACATCTGAATGAGATTCCCAAGCAAAATATTGAAATTGCCATCTGGCTTCTTGCTGTGGCCTATGGTAAAATGTGAAAGGAAAGAAATATGCTAAAGAAAGAACTGTTAAATTTAAAGGAGCCAGGATTTTCTGGGTTTCAAGTAATACTCTTTCTCATCCACTTCTCTAGATGGTAAATGTTTCCAAAATTAAGGAATGCCTTCTAAGAGATCAAATCCAGGGTAGAAAGTGGTAAAAAAAAAAAAAAAAGGTATCAGGAAAAGTGGTCTAAAGATGAAGCCAATGGTGTGACTGGAAAATGCTTCGTAAGGACCTTGAAAAGATCTAGGGCAGACAGACAAAAGGCTCCTGACTGTGTTAAGGACATTGTCCCACAAGAGCCTCACTGAGATGGGGAAAGGCTTACAAATCTCCTAGAGATTTGCAAATACATACACAGGCTTCTCTAATGGAGTGGGTTGTCAATGAATTCACAAAAAACCCACAACGTTTTAAAGAAATTGTTCTGGCAGAAGGACCACCAGCTTGCATCGAAAGAGATAGAGACTATAAAATGAAAAGGAGTTTTTGGACACCCAATCTTTTGTGGGCTGGAAGTAGGGTAAGAAGGACGCTTAGCTACCAACTCAGTTCTTTTCTGGAAAAGGAAGTACAACTTAGAGAGCAGAACTTAGAGACTAGAGAGAGGACTCAAGAACCACAGCGAAATATAACAAGGCAGTAGGGCTGAGCCCGCATCAGGAAATTGGCCAGAAGCGCTCAGCTGGCTTTAGGAATGGCTGTGAAATAGTGACTGCTGCATGTCTCCAGTTTTCCATCTTTCTGAACAAGAGTCAGTGAATGGATGATCTGAGTTTTTCTCACCATTGTAAATGAGGTGTGTGGGGAGGAGGGGTGCAGATAGCTTGTCACAGGCTGTCTGATAGAGAGGAATGGCTATACCGAAGAACCACATCCGCAAAGTCTCATCTGCACACAGACATGACTTAGATGGTACTTTCTAAATCTGGTGCCATGGTGGGTTGAGTTTTGGGTTCTTGACAGGAGGTGAGGGGGTTTGCATGTGGAAGGGATGTGAGTTATTGGGGCCAGAGAGAGAACTGCAGCAGATCATATCTTCCAAGGGGACCACAACAAGGTCTTCTATCCTACAAACTCTTAGTACAATTTCTATCCACATGCCTCCCAGCAGGAGGCGGGGGTTCGGCTCCTTTTGCATTTGGGCCGACATGAGACTAGAGAGGAAGTGACGTAGCTTCCGAGGCAAGGCCATAACGGAAGATAGAGCTTCAGTTTGGACTCTCTTGGGAGGCTTGCTCTGGGACCCCAGCTGCTATGCTCTGGGAGAGTAGAGGCCACCTACAGGTGTTCTGGTCGAAAGCTCCAGCTAAGAGCTCAGTAGACAGCCAGAGTCAATTGCCAGACGTGAGTCAGAAGTCCTTAGAGGTGACTCCAGCTCTAGGCACTGTCTGACCACAACTGCATGACCTACCCCAAATGAGAACCCCTTAGCTGAATCCCATCAACCCCAGGACCAGAAGAGATAACATTGTTTCAGCCACTTAATTTTGGGATGTAATATCTTTCAAGGTTTTGTTATACGTAATATAAATACATTACATATAAGAGGGCAGTGATGTATAAAACCTTTAAAAAGTTGGTAGACTCTCTCTATATATAGATAGACTATCTGCCTATGTATCTATCTAACAAGATAGCATTTGAAAGTACACTTCAGACAGTTCCAAATCTTGCATTTTAATTTCTCACTTTAATTTAGAACTTTGCATTTCTGCTGACATTCTTGCTTCTGTGTTTTGCTGAAGTTAGTTTTCAATGATAATCTTACTGCTTGTGGGCATATAAACTATGAATTCTGAGATTGGCAGTGGAAGAGGAGTTACAGAGATCTCATCATATTCACACAGCTGAAGAGCCAAGCAAATCACACTGCGAACTGTCACCCTTACTGCTGATAAATACCTTTAATCCCAAATTCAAATATATTCCACTTCCAAGGTTATTCATAACGTGGTTTGTCCTCTCTCATCAATTCTATTCATGCAGGTTGCCAAAGCTCCCCAAATTATTCTCCTTCCTTTCAATAAATTATCAGGATATAATTAGTAATACATCAAGGATGTATTTGACCCAGGTTCCCACCTCCTCTCAAGAGAAGCAGATTAAAAAAATGTCTCTAACTTTTATAGCATAAAGACACAGGCGAAGTCATATGCAGGGTCAATACAAGTCCTGTGAATGGGATTCAGAGGAAAGATTGCCCTCGCTGTAAATAGGGCTCAATCACCTAAATGATAAAGTAAGTGAAAGAGAAACAGCAATAAGGACATTTTGATGCCGGCATAGAGCTGAGTTGAGTCAAATAAACTTTCGTCTGTGGCGCCGGGTCCAGATTGCCTATGACATACAGCACAGCCATAATCTGCCTCCTAGGAAGGATCTGCAAGATTCCAATGATAATCTACATCGGCAAATTAAGTCCTCAGATGCTTCACTGGCTGCCTGTCTAATTGCTCTACAGTCTAAAAACAACGCTCAAATAAAAAGAAAATGCACACACACAAACTAAATGGCCGTTGCATCTGAGTAGGACATGGTCTGCTGGAGTTACAGAAAACATTCAGTTCCTGCTCTCAAGTAGCTCACCTCACCCTGCAGACGTATCCTCTGAATGCGCCAGGGCGTCTGTAACAAAGTGCCACAAACCTGGTGGCTTAAAAGCAGAAGTTCATTGTCTCACAATTCTGGAGGCTAGATATCCGAGATCAAGGTATGATACAAATTTGTTGCTTGACCAACCTTTAATCAGGCCACTAAACCTTCTCCTAGGCCCATCTGTGCACTCCTTGTAAAATCTAGTTTTAGCAAGAACCCTGCTAAGTCAGTTTAACCAGAATCTGGTGGGGTTTCCCACCCTCCACCATCACCCACCCCGGTGGTGCCTTATCACTCTGGCCTGTCTTCAGCAAGAATCCTGTTAGGTTGGTTTGGCCAGCACCCTCTTCCCCCTGATGTTCTCTCTCAGCGATATTCCATCCACTGGTCCCCATCCTGCTCCTTGGTTGTGAATTCCCACTTGTCCGTGCTGTGTTTGGAGGGAGTCCAAACTCTCCACTGTCCTGAATAAAGTCTGCCTCACCATCTTTAACAAGTGTCACTGAATATATACGTATTTTTCATGGGTATTGGCAGGATTGATTCCTTTCAAGGACTATGAGAGAAGGATCTGTTCCAGGTCTCTCTCCTTGGCTTGTGGATGGCTGTCTTCCTATTCACAAGGCATCCGTCCTGTGTGTCTCTGTGTCTAAATTTCCCCTTTTTATAAGGGCACCAGTCATACTGGATTAGGACCCCACCTTAATGACCTCACTTTCATTTGATTACCTTCAAAAAAAGGCCACATTCTGAGGTACTAGGGTTAGGACTTCAACTTACGAATTTTGGGGAAAGGGGAAAACAATGAAACCCACAGCAAGTATGATGGTCAAGTAGAAAGAAAACGTAGTGCAAAAAACACAATGATAGGAGAACTTGCAATCTTTCTGAGAAGTCAAGGCACATCCCTTTATGATAACAACTCATCTCTGAGCAGTATAGTTCCAGAGACTTCTAGTATGACACTGCCTTCAATATCATGTCTTCAAAGGGGTCTCCAGATTTGGACACACTCCTCATGAGACCACACCCTGACCTGCCTCACAATATTCTCACTACTTTCTGACAGTACCATGGCTGTCATCCCTGATTATGCTAACCATCACATGAAGCCCAGGTTTCCCTGCACACGAGATCCAGTAGGGCTGTGGGAAGCCTTCCCCCGCACCTTCTGGAAATCACAATGAGTCCCTGGCAAAATCCCCATCCCCTTGACCTCTTCTCTGAATGCCCTCTTCGCGCTTTGCCCTGTATGAAACTCGGTTCGCCCAAAGAAACTTTCCCTTACAGCCCTCTCAACCGGAAGCCATTTTCTTCCACAACCCTCTTCTCACTGGACCCAGAGGTGAGGTACAAGTCTTCCTTGCTCCTCATTGCTCCTTCTGGATCATTCTTTGTTCTCTTTCCCTTAAACATAAACACCTTTGAATTTTCCTTTGCCATCTTGTTGCTGTTATCTACCAACCCTCGGGACAGCGCCTCCTCTTCAAGATTTAAGTTCCTGGCTCACTCTCTACAAAACTACTCTTATGACTCATGATGAGTTTTGTAACCATGTAGGGAATTCTTCCAATATCCTGATCTTCTCTCTTCCAACGCTCTCATCCTCCACCTACCTCAGCCACATACCCCCACGGTCATCATACCTGGAGCTTTCATGACTAATACCTGGGTAATCCTTACCTCCAGCATCCCATTCTAGGACGACCACCTCATGCATTTTATGCTCATTCTTCTAGGATCCTCATTCTAATCCTTCAGGCCCATCAGCTCCTATGACTCATTAATCCTCTTTCATTGTCCCTTACCCTTTCCCCATGACCTGATCCATCTCCCTGTCCTCACTTCCTTATTCAGCTAAAATGTCACAGTCATTGGAATAACTCCCTTATATATATCTTTAATATCCTCACCACCTCTCATTTTGATACACAAGCAGGACAAAACCTGAACCCTCTGTCTTAAATTCACCTCACCATCTATTCCACACTTGCATGTGGAGGGAGAAAAACATAGCCCATGGTTATTGGGCTGACTTCAGATTCATGTCTTTATACTTCTTTTCTATTCTAGCCTCATCCAGTTCCCTGGTGGGTTCACTCAGCCCTGACAGCAAAATATTTCTTGAAAGCTAAGCATTATGGAACATAATTCCCTTTTCTGATGGTATAAAATTCATTTTACACATGAAGGGTATAAGTTCTTTTAAGGGGAAAAAGTTATTCTTCCTTTAAAGACTAAATTTTCCCCAAGAAGTTTTTTATTAGTTACTTCCGCTATTACAGTTTAAGAAGTAGTTCATCAAAATTCGAAAACTTTAGGCAACCCAAGTTTCACTCCAGTTGATGAAAATCTGAAAGATCCTGTAATTGATACTCTAATTGGACATTCAAGACAGGATTCTTCACAAATTAAAGGAAAAACTGCCCCCTCCTCCCAAGAAATGGTTCATCCGTGTCTCTTTAAAAGGGAATGTCACCATTTACCATTCTCAATCTTCTCTCAAGCAAACTGCTATCCTGCTTTAGACATAATTAATGGGCCAGTCATAGTTATAAAAAATGTACAAATGCAATATGAGCTGATGATAATGCCTTCGGCTCAGCAGTATCTTCTCTCCACTCACGCACTGCATGTAAATTTGAGCTTTGTGAAAAAACAGATAGCCATATGCATGTATTCATTTGTTTGTTTGTTTTGGTTTGTTTGTTTGTTTCTTTTTTCTTTTTGAGAGAGTAATTTCCAACTGTACTTTGACTTGCATTACTTGCTTTCTCTTGGGAAATTCAACACCCAGCTTCATCGTAGACTGCCCATTTGCATACAAAACAGTACTGAAATGAAACTGTGGTCACCTTCCTTAATCTTGGAACAACTGATTGCTTACCTATCAGTATTCTCCTCCTCCTGCTGGTCTATTTATGGGTTTTCCAACATTAGAACATTATCTATTTAACTCAAGTGCTTTTTATTTTTAATGGCACTGCAAATCGCTTTTTGGCATCAGCCTGTCATTGTGAAAAAGACATTGTTGATAAAGATATGTGATCCTCTAGAATTTAACGAAAAAAAGACTAAGAAAAAGTCCATTTTGACCAATTTTGTTGATACTAAAGTAATTGACTTTTAAATAAAACTTCATAACTATTTTCAATCTACATATGGGGGAATGATAATAGTTTAAATACTGGAAAAGCATTTCCTTAAATCCCCATTTCCTTCTACAAACAAAAGAAAGTATAAGATCCCTGGTGGTTACTAAAATGACCTGAGATTGAGTCTACCTGGAGAACGCAAGGCCTGTTATTTTAGCCTTAATCATTCCATTGCATCTGTAAGTTTTTCATATAAGCTGCTTACATCTCTTTCTTAGTGAAGAATGTATTAAATTAAACAGACAGGCAATTTCCTGCAGACTTTTAACTGCTTACTCAACCTCTTTACTAACTATAGAAAAGTTCAGGTTTCCTACCATCTTGAATCAGGTTTGGTAAGTTATTTGGCAGGGTGTGTATTGTCTACTTTGCTCCCTATTTCCTATTTACTGGTGTAAAATTTTTAATAGCCTCATATAAACTATTATTAAATTTCTACATAGTTTTATATAGTCTCTTTTTCATTCCCAATTTTACATGTATCCTTTCTCTGTCTTCTTTTTCCTTAATGTGCCATAAGTTTGCTAATCTTCTAATTTTTTTTCAAAAATCAATTTTGGGTTCTGCTAACCATCTTTATTATATCTTTTTTTCTATTTTGTGTATTTATTATTTCTTTTATTTACCCCAGTGGGGTTCATAAGTTGTTAGAAGAATATTCTATATAATTTATTAGGTCAAACTGGTTAATCATGTTTAAATCTGTATCTTGGTTTTTTTTTCTGCTTGATCTATCAGTTATTGAAGAGTGGTGTGAGAATTGAATCTTCTACAATTCTATAGTTAACATATTAATTATTATAAATATTTTCTCTTAAAAGCTGAATGATCTCATTGATAGAGTGACACTGACTTTGTTTTGGTTTGTATTTTCCTGCTTCATTTTTTTTTTCATCCACTGACCTGTGACTATTCTGACTCCTTAGATGTTAGTTGTCTCTGCTAAATAGTACTTACATGTAGTCTGGCAACTTAGTCTTGTAACTGGGAATTTGAGCCATTTATAGTTTTTAATTAATTAATACATTTGGATTCATTTCCACTATCTTATTTTTGTCTATTTTCACTTCTTTTCTATTTATTTATTACTCTCCTTCCTTGCCTTCTTTTAGGTTGAGTGTTTTTCTCGTTACATTTTCTCCCCCTTCTATTAGTTTAGCAGTTGTACACAGTTTGTCTATTGTGTATTCTCTTTGTCTTTTTTATGGTTATCCAAGGCACTTTTTACATGCACACTTAATTGAGCAATGTTCAGAAATAATATATATATTTTCTATTCCCCAGATAATACCAGAATCTTCCTTTTTTTCCTATGATCCCTCTGGTTTTGATTTATATGATATTATTGTATATTTTGACCTATCTCTAGTTTACCTTTAAAACGTAAGATATTATTGTTATTGTTTTAGACATTCATTTAGAAAAGGTTTACCACCTTCCTTGCTCATTATCCCTTCTGGTGTCTCAGGCCTTCCACTTAGAATCACCTTCCTCCACCTTGAAGTGCATTTTTTGAGATTCTTTAATGAAATATAGAGATAGAGACTTCTCTCAGCTTTTGTTATTTTGACTTCTCTCTGAAAAGTTTTTCCATGGAGTGTACGACTGTTGGTTAGCTTATTCTCTTTTAAAACTTTGAAGGTATTGTTCCATTGTCTCTGGGTTCCTGTTTCTATTCAGAGATCAGCTGTCAGTATAACTGTCATTCTTCTGTTGCAATTGGCCCTTTTCTGTAATCTCACTGCCTTAGGTGTTTTGTTGATCCTCTGCAACTTTTCTAAGTGTGAATGCTGTGTATTTATTTTTTTGACTTTGTCGGGCTTCCTGATTCTGAGGATTTCTCCATTTTTTTACATTCTCTCTATCCTTAGACTCTAATTATACTCGTATTAGTCCTTCTGGTTCTATCTTCCACGTTTCTCAACTCATCCTTTATATTTTCCATCTTCTTGCCTCTCTGTGTTGTAATCTGAAATTTTTCTTTTAATCTATTTTTCAGTTTTCTAGTTCCCTCTTCAGTTGTGTCTAATCCTCTGTTGATTTCAGTTTCACTCAACATTTCTTTTTTATTTCTAGAAGTTCTATTCAGTTCTTTTTCAAATATTCTTAGTTATTTAAAAAAAGTCTCTTCCTTCTGGCACAGACTTCAAGTCCATATTTTATTTTTAAAAACATATTAAACATACTCATTTTTATGATTTTTTTTGGTAATTAGGTCTATTTATTTAAGTTTGTTTTTTTTTAATGGAGGTACTTAGGATTGACCCAGGACCTTGTGTGCATGCTAAGTGTGCACTTTACCTCTTGAGCTATATTCTACCCCTTCTCCTTTTATGTTTCTGATAATACTGGTATCTAAAGTCTTGCTTATGAAGTCTTGTTTGCTTATACGTTTTGGTTCTCCACTGTAAGCTCATTCCTTTACACTTTGTCCATGACACTTTCTTGAAGCCTAGATTACAGGTGGGTTTCCACAGAGGATTTGCATTTACCTCTGCAAAGTTACTGACAAAATCTTCAAACCCAGGACTACTGTAAAGTGCATTCCCAACTTGAAGTTTATAGATGGTTGGAGAGTGTGAATTGGGTTTCTGAACTCATCTGATATCTGCTGTTATTACAGATTTCAGGAGAAATATTTTCCTCCTGGTATGAATTTTCCTGCTTTACCTAGACAGGCAATTTTCCTAGGATATGGGCAGCTGTTGAAGGGCTACATTTTTCTAGTTTACCTTTACACTTTATGCTGGGAGATATTACTATCAGATTCAGCATCGTGAGAGAAACCGCCTTAGTCTGTAACTCCTGATCACCTTGAGACCATAAAATTCAAGATCCACTTAAGCAAATACCCTCAGGGTAGAAGCTGGCTTTAGTCATCAGCTTGTATCTTTGGTTTCTTTTTCAAGTAGTTTTGGTAACTCTTAATTTTTCGCGTTCATACTACCTCATGTAAACCTTTAAAAAGTCTATTATTCTCCGTTCTTCTCAGAGGGAGGGTCTATTCTAAGTGCACAGTCTATGATCATCTATGATATTGCCAAAAACAAAACTCGGAGTCCTTTTGAAGGCTGGGAAAACCATATTTAGAGTTGATGTTATTTGTTTAGTTGAGTTGCCAAATTAAAATAATTAGAGCTTTCAGAAACAGTAAAGTATGTATTTGCTGCTAACGTCATTTTGTGGCTTGTGTCTTAATTACATAAGAATGTCAACTTTCAGTTGTATAAGAATAGGAAATAATGATTATGTGATCCTTTTAGCTATTTGGACTTTTAATGAGTGAGACTTCATTATATATCCTGTTTTCAAAAGCCTAAGCCAAACAAGGTTTTAAAAACATTGCTTATGTTTAATCTGGGACATATAGAAATTTAAAAAATAATTAGGGAAGAAAAATGCTAGAAATAAAAAAGGTTTTATACCTTTTAAAATAAATTATTATTTTCTTTCTCAGTACACGAAAAAGAAAGTTTCTGTGTTTGAAAGTTATACGTTCTCATAAACATTCTTTTTGTACATGTTGACATCAGAATAAAATAAATGAAAAGCAGTAGTAATCTCCCAAGGGATCACAGTTCCCACACGAAAACGGAAAATAAAACTTCCAGTCTAACATTTAAGAGGCTCAGGTTCTGTATAAAGGACTTGAATCTTTGGAGAGCTTTTCACTGAGACAATGCATGTCTCAAGTGGGGACTTTAGTGTGAAAGATCACAAGACATCATTTCTTCAGTTTAATAATCCATTTAATACCATCTTTCAATCCCATTTCATGCTCAGTAAAGCAAGAATAAATGAACCTTTTGCTGACATTGGTTTTCTGGAAGAGCTTTTGTTTATAAAGCAGTGGCGACATGATCTTATCACGGCCCATCATTACTGGTTTGCTTCTGTTCCCCATCCAAGTAATGCCTTCCTGCCATGTGTGCAGTGTTTTCATAGCAATGACTCCTGTCCTGTGCTGAAGTGGTTTGACAGCCCTTTCTTGCTTTTCAGAGATGTGTTTCAACTTTCTGCCTCAAAAATCTGCTTAAGTGATCATCTCTCTATCACCATCTCTGAATTGAGGAAGAAATGTGAATTCAACTGCTTGAACATGTACAAAGACAAAGGAAGACCGGGGCTGTTAAACAAACTTCTAGCAGCTGCACAGGGGACACTTGATGACTTCACGCTGAACCTAAGTTCTTCTGTGAGCCGTGCTCACTTCTGAAACGTAGACTTGACATCAAGTTGGTGAGAAAAAGAGTCACGTAGAGTCAAACAAAGAAAACCCAGGCCTAAGCAGGCTGTCTCCCTAAGATCTGGGAATGTTACGTATGGTACTATATCTGTCTGTTTTTGCTGTTTGAGATTTATAATAGTAATCAAAGAGAATGATAGGAGTCTGCACTAAAAAAACGTTTTCACGGGGTGTATTTTAAGAGACTGACTCAGCATTTCCAAAGGAAATACATTATTATGGTTTTCATAAAATTTGTATATTATGGCAATTTTATCTTAAATTTCTATAGCACTTCATGGGCTGCTTTCACATAGTTAGTAACATTACTCCTTGCTTTTCAGATTAAAGAATGGAAATTTAGAGACTAAATGAATGACCTCATCAAAGTCCTTCAGTACAATATCAGCAAAGCCACATCTACAACCTGGGCCTTCTGACTCGGAAACCAGTGTTCTCTCTCTGTCACACCAGCCGTGCTCCTTGGAGTCCCAGGGCTTCCCTGACATCCCTCTGGTGACCCTCCCTCTATACCTGGAAGGGTACACAGAAGTCACACAAACTGACAGTCGATTTAGGCCTACACCTCAAATCTAATCTCTGGTTTACCACAAGATAACATCCATTTCCAAGCACAGCAATGGCCTATTACGGGTTCATTAAAATTGGCAAATGGACAAACACACCAGTAAATGACTAAAGAGAGAGTTTAGAAAAACTCTAAATAACAGCTCCCACAAGGGTTTCATATTGACACCACAAAGAAGTATGTATCAAATGCATACAGTGTGTGCAACGCTCACAATAAAAGTTCTTTCCCAGAAGGGCCTCAAGTTAGGTGGGAAGACGGGGCGTGTGTCTAAGAGAAGATCAGATTCCAGCCAGCATCATTATACAGGCAATTAGAAGAATGCAGGATGTCTTAATGGCTTTCGATGTATACAGAAATATTTGGAGAATAAATCGAAGAAAATCTTTCACATAAAAGTAGGGAGTTATGTTTTAGGGAAGAGAGAGCTGGAAACTCAAGTCAAGGGCTCAAGTCAGTCCCTGCACGACCATGAGAAATAGGGAGCCCCAGGGCAAGTCCCCAGACTTCTCTGAGCCTCAGGGGTTTCTGTGAAGGTGGGCTGAGGATGTATACCACGAAGTGGTAAGAGGAGTTAATTGTGAAAGCACTTTGTAGATCATCTAGCAATGAGTAGAGGAAGAGAGGGTGAAGGATAGATTGCTACCTACGGCTGTAAAACTTGGTTGGGGATTTGGACCTGACGGTGCCAACCACTCCAGCAGTAGAGTCACCCTGCTAAACTGCCTCGGATGCTTTCCAGACCGCCCCCTGCCCCCAGCCGCTCTCTGACTTGGTGCATCAGTTCATGTAGCCATGTGGCAAATGCCAGATGTGGCACCTGGCAAATAGTGAGGTACGTTTGTGTCTCTCTACAGCATTACGCATACACTTTGGGTACATTATTCTCTACACTTTAGGTAATCCAACAGCAGCCCGCTGCTAAGAGCTGTGTTCCTGTGATGACTGCCATCCACATTTGAGGCCTTGTGCTTTGATTTCTGAACATCACAGAAAGAACACTTTGGTTACGAAATTATAAAACAGCATATAATTATTTCTTTTCCTCTTTAGGCTATTTGTCTTCTTTTCTGAATTCTTAGAACTGGGCATTACATCCCATGAAATTATCATGTCACCCATGATCGGCTTCAATTTCCTAAGATATGTCTGCCTAGGTTGTGGGGAAAAAAAAGATAAAGCATGGACTTCTACATCAGGCAGCTCTTTCCGTCTCTTTCGGTAATACTGTCACAGCAAGCCTCGGTGATTTTTCAAGTTATCTGTGGGGTCAATGGGAAATCAAAAGGCATTAAAAAGAGTCAGTGTGAATTTGACTGTGAGGTCAGTTGAAAAGAAAATAGAAGATAAATAGAAGATAGATTTCCTGTATCTAAGAGCTCAGTGTTACATGCCTGATATCAACCAGCTCCCACATAATTAATGATGTGCTTGTGTTTTGACAGGCAGCTTGGTGTTAACTAGAAATCACCTTAAATCTTACTCAAGATCTTTTTTTTTTTTAACTTCAGCATTGCATTTTATAAAGCCTAACATAAGAGCACGTGTATGAGATGTAGAGACAGGCTGAAAGGAAGCCACATTAGGTATTAACAACTGTGTCAAACATTATGAATTTGAGGGGTACAGTAAGACTCTGTCCCTGGTCCAGCTTTTACCAGTACCTGGGATGGAGACAGAAGAGGAAGCTGATCACATGTACACGTGAAACAAAGATGGACAGGATAATGAACAAGCAGGACAGGATCAAAATACAGAAGGTGTTGGAGACTTAAACACCAGACAAAAAACATGCTGCGTCTTACTAGGAAAAAATCTGGCATTTAGAGTAGATTTATAGGAGGTCAGAAGCAAGAACCAAAGGCCACATAATAAAGAGCCAAAGCTTTCAGTTTCACCAAAGGTAATATGGTTATGTAAAATAACACCAACAAAAACTCATAAAATTAGTTTATGCTAATAGAAGCAAATGTTGCAAGATAATTTTTTGCATCTAATAAAGGAGTCAGTCAGTCCCCAAAGCCTCCACATTAGAGTCACTGAAAGAGATTTAAAGTAAATTCACATTTCCTGGGCTTTTTGCAGCTTGTCTGCCATCCCTTTCGAGAACTTTCTCAGCGACCTGTTCTAGTACAGGATATGATAGTTCCGATTTCTTCTGGTTCTAAAGTCTTTTATTCTATCCTGTGATTTTTTTGTACGTCTGAGTCAATTCCTCCAGAAATGAAGTTCTACATTTTGCTGAGATTACCTCCGTTCTGTCAGCCAGAGCCGGCAGGGCTTGGCTTTATCACGTATTGGCACTGCTGCAAAACATGAACGTTCTTGGCATCATTCCTCACAACTGCCTCCCTAAGTAGTTTCTCTCATATTTCATGATTTGGTTGAAGACCCAATGTGGTTAGGAAAAAGATGTGCATAAGTGAAGCATAATTATATTGATTCATGTTCAGCTGATAAAGATTTATTTGTGCTTAAGGCATAATAATGGCCAAGATTTGCCCCACGATCAATAACTCCTGAACCAATAAATCTTGATATCGGCCACAAAGGCCAATATCTACATAAACTTCTTTCAAAGTGTTGTTATAATATGCTGATGGCATGAAACATGTGAGCACATAAAACACAATCTCTGCGAGCTTTCTGTTGACACTAAATTTGTATTCTCCAAGAGTTAATGTTCTAGAGTCCAGTGACATTGGAGCAACTGTCTGATCAAGAGGAAAGTTAATAATGAGGACTGATGGTTAATAACACATTTTTAAAACCTTAAACAACAAGTATTTATTTCTCACAGTTTGGGAGGCTGGGAAGTCCAACATTAAGGTGCTGGCAGATTGGGTGTCTGGTAAGGGAGCTCTTCCTGGCTTATGGATGGCCGTCTTCACACTATCCTCACATGGCAATGAGAGCCGTCTCGTGTCTCTTGCTCTATTTATAAGGGTTTTAGTCCCTTCGTGAGAGCCCCCACCCTCATGACCTAATCTAATCCTAATTACTTCCCAAAGGCCCCGCCTCCAAATACCATCCCATGGGGGGATTAGGGCTTAAATGTTAGCTGCACAAAAAGGTCAGTCCGAAGCAAATGGGAACAGGAGAGATGCCAAGCTGAACACAATCTGGCATAGTGCACACTTAATAGCACATTTTTTAGAAGAGCAAATAAGATTAGAGTATGTGGAACCACTTTGTTAAAATCCAAACCGTTACAGAAACGTGAAGTATAACAGTTTGTCTACAGGTTCTAACCTCTGCATAACATACTTGAAAAAGAAAAACAACTTTTTGTAAACGAGCAGGGAAAAAAAAAAACAAGGTATGGGAGAAAATGGGGGCAAAAGTACATGAAGGAAGCAAGAGAAGGGAGGGACGATGACTTAACGTTTATCGGGTACCCAGCCTGCGCCAGGAGCTAAGGGAATTAGCTGATGTGCGTTGTTACATTTAATGCTGGCAATCCTACGAGGTACAAGCCAGACCTCAAGCACAACTCTAAATCCTGCAGAACCGAGCCTTAGGCTAAGGAACCGGTTCTACAGTTTTTAGTGGCAGAGCTGGAACTTGAAAACGTCTGTATGAATCCAAGGATCAAGTTCTTTCTAGGCTACTACAGACAGAGGCGCAGTGGTTACATTTACAGAGTCATCTGGGAACTGTTAATGGTGTGGCAAAGTATTTTTCATACATTGGTAATAAGCCTAGGCCTCACCCCAGCGTCATTTTCTGTGCAACGCTAGCAGTCCTCAGACCAGTCTACGCAATGATAGTAAACACTGGTGGCTGCTAATCATGAAAAGACAGGTAATATAGTTTGTAATCTACGGTAAGGTGAAAAAGATTTTGTGGGACAAAAGGATGCTGGAATGTCTTTGACTTTTGGGAAGACAAGGGCCTTTCTACCAGGGTGTTAGTCTGCTCAGCTGCTATTACAAAATACCATATCCTGGGTGACAAATAACAGAAACTTATTTTTTTACAGTTCTTGAGGCTGGGAAGTCCAAGATCAAGGTGTTAATTGATTCAGTTCCTGGTGAGAGCCCTCTTGCTAGCTTGTGTCTGTAGACTGTGTCCTTATGTGACAGGGCGGGTGGAGAGAGATGGCTGGTGTCTCTTCCTTTTTATATAAGGACACCAGGTTTATGGCATCAGGGTTCCACCCTTATGACCTCATTTAATCTTAATCACCTTCTTCAAGATCCTATCTCCAATACAGACATGTGGAGGGTTAGGACTTCAATATATAAATTTTGGAGGGACACCTTCAGTCCACTGCAACCAATGCCGCACACTGGACCTGTACCCAAAGATGTGCTCATGGGCTCATGTTCAATTCTATCACCTACGGCCATATGAACCTGGGAAAATTTCCCACAAGCCTTCGTGAGCCTCAGTATTATCAGCTGACCGATAACCCGGACATCCCACTGGCCGATCATATTGCACAATGGGCAGGTAGTCCTGTGTTCTCGTGCATGAAGCTTTCCTGAGAACATCTAAGAGGGACTAATATCCCAAAGACAGACTGCAGTGTTAGAAGGAGCTTCCACTTTCTGAGCTATGAAAAGTATTCCAAAATCTCTAATTAAACATCACCTCTTAGGTGGAAAATTTGCCAATATGTTTCAAGCTTTTTATACATGTTCTTTTAGTCATTTACTTGTTTACTGTTTTTTTAATTATCCAAGTAATATACAAATATATTGCAAAAATACAGATGATACTGAAATACAAAATAAAAACCTATCTTTTATTTTTTCATAAATCCCATTCCCAGCCCCACAGATAACCACTGCTACCCATCTGGTGTGTGCCTTGCTATGCATTTATAAGAATGCATATATATTTCTACACACATATATATAAACATGTACAAGCACACAATTTTGTGGAAGGCTTTTTTAAGATGAAAATATGCTTCAATCTTTATTCTTTGAATACATATTTGAACACAGATTTGTCTTGTTTAAGTTCAACAATTATTTTGTTGAGCTAAAGATTTGCTCCTTTCAGCATGAGTTGAGATTCCTGCCCTTATCTGGGTTGTAGGTTTAAATGACTATGTTGTTTGCAGTATCAAACCCATCATTTCCTCTAATTTCCTACTAATTTTTAGAAAACAATGACGCAAAACATGCAATTATTTTGATATCTTGGTGCAAACAAACACTGCTGTGCAGACAAAGCAGGAAACACGGCTGAAACAGAACCACCAGCTACCAGGCAGTTTAAAATATTTGTTCATTTGTGACATCTAACTCCAATAATTGAATGATATAAGTGTATAAAGTGCTAACTGTTTTAAATTCAACCTTATAAAGTTTGAGTTTACAAGTGAAAGTAATTTGTGAAACCATAGAGGGATGTTTGTGTAAAGGAAGAAAGAAAAGTCTCATTTTGACAAAAGGTGCTTTTTCACAAAGTACACATGAATTTTTCCACATTCATCTAGTGTGTGTGTCTGTGTACGTGGGGCTTTGTTATCTGCCTGAAAGTCTTTTGTCTCTCATGCATTTAATAACAGGCCTTATTTTACATTTCATTACAATTTCACTTAGTCTCCATGTGCTTCAGATTACTCCAGTCTTTCTAAAGCAGCTTGTGCATTTACTTTTAGAAAATATAATGGGCTTAAGAATGAATTTTGTTTAAAAGTCACCAACAAAACACTGAAGGTATTCCAACCCAGCTAACAGTTTAACTCTGTCCTACTTACCCTGAGCAATACCATCCAGTGAAAGGCGATGTCTTGATGGATCATTCATGGAAAACTAAAGTAATTACCATCATTCTAATATTCCTATTTAAATGCATGAAAAACTGATTAGCTGAAGGCAGCCCTATGTATAGCAGAAATGGCATCTTCTTAATACTTATGCTAATGCAAAAGACATTTTACACAAAGGTTAGAGGTGACATATGGGTAAGAAATGATCTGCACATACACATTTGTTTACTTACAATAATGTATGACACGACTATTACTCCTTGAGAGAGATTTAATTGGCACAGAGGACAAGGTGTCGGGCAGATCAACGTAAAAGTACACATACATATACATTCATAAGCACAAATATATATATAGTACATTCATGTAGAACCACGAACCACGAACAGAGAAGTGGAACACACACATCCCACCTAGTTTTACACGTAGATTTCAGTTCACTTTCAGCCTGAGGTTGTCATATTTTTTTCAGTCCAAAGAGAATTTTGATGGAAATTAGAAAAGGTTTAATAATTTAGCTGACTCTGAGCATCATATACCGCCTATGTAAAGAAACTAAAAAATGTTAAAATGATGCCATTTCAAATTGCAGTTACCATCTACAGCAAGCAATGAGGAACTGGGCTTATAAATTCAATTTGATTTTTTCACTGTCATTTCCACATGGCTAACCCACAGACTGAATTCTGTTTTCTGCCAGCTTTCTAAGCACACTCCAAGGTGAGACTCCCCTGAAATGGTGCATAACAATGAGCACATAGCAGCAGTAGTGCATGAAGAACAAATAAAACATGAAATTACACATGAACTGGAGAATCACATAAGCAGGCTACGAATGGGTTACTGTCAATAACGGATTTCAAATAAGCCTCTGATTTAATGACAAGCGAAAGCCAGAGTCTGATTGAGGGCAATCAAATGCTTCTCTTTTTATCTGCTTCTAACTCACTTTTTATATGAAAAGAAAAACTGTGCTGTGACAACATCAGCAGTATAAGGCCCCACAAAAATCTGAAAGCACAAAGGCTATTTCCACAAGCAATTATAATACAATGCACACCCACATCAAAAGTATGGTCAAGTGAGCGAGTAACCAAGAGCAACTTCTAACTCAGCACACTGGTGGAAGCGCCCGGCAAGGATTGTTTGCTTTTGACTTAAACATTCTAATTGTGATTGTTGTGGGCCACGCAACTGTGATGGAAAAGAAATACGGCTTTCAGATTTAAAAACTGAATAAACCACCAAGTGACTCACCCAGGGAGAAATGAGACCTCACCTAAAATGGCCCCGAATTAGGTCTCGAAGACAGACACATCTTTTTAGTGTTTACAGGACAGGATCAGGGCCTCACCCCGATTTCTCTTTTTTTTTTTTTTAATTGAAGAACAGTCAATTACAATGTGTCAATCTCTGGTGTACAATACAATGTCCCAGTCATACATATACACACATATATTTGTATTCATATTTTTCTCCATTAAAGGTTATTACAAGATATTGAACATAGTTCCCTGTGCTATACAAAAGAAATTTTAAAAAATCTTTTTATATATAGTGGCTAATAGTTGTAAATCTCAAACTCCCAAATTGATCCCCTCTTACCCCTTTTCCCTTGTAAACATAAGATTGTTTACTAAGGTCATTCTAAGTGAAGTAAGCCAGACAGATAAAGAAAAATACCATATGATACCACTTATATGTGAAATCTTAAAAAAAAAAAAAAGGATACCACGAACTCATCTACGAAACAGAAACAGACTTGCAGACTTAGTAAACAATCTTATGGTCGCTCTGATTTCTTAATTATGCACTCATGAATTCCAGCCTCCAGGACTCACTACACCTCAACCATTTTTTTTTTTTTTTGCACCTGAGTGTATTCCTTTAGCATTTCACTATTCATTATTTAGTTTTTGTTTTCTGTGTTTTCAAGTATAATTGTCTCTGGGATGCTTTCAAGTTTTTCCCCCAAAGTACTGTAAGTTCTTTCCAGGGAGGCCCTGGTAATGAAAAATTCTTGTTGAATTAATATTTTACCAAAAAATGGGAAGTAAGAGCAGTTAGCAACGAGTGTCAAAAGACTCTCATTTCTAGACAAGTGACTCTAACTGTAGATGGAACAAAACTTTTTTCCCCCTTACATCTAGATTTGGATGTTTTACCTCTGTGCTCTCTATACTATATTGAAGGGGCTGTGGATGCTTGCATTTTAGAAAAACCTCTGCTATCAGATAATATGATTTGCAAATGGAGAAAAGTGGACGATACCGTTGAAGGCAGTGTATGCGTGTGTTTTATGTGACTACAGAAGGCAGGCGGCAGAAGCCTGATCCACGGTGATCCTCTTCCAGCTGGCCTGGAAACCCCTGCTTCCATCCAGTCCACTTTGTAACTGGACGTGGAAGACAAAGCAAAGAAATGCATCAATCTCTTGGGCATTCCAGTTCCTACAAAGTGGGGGAGCAACATGATCTTGTTCCCTCAGACACTTGATGATGCCCTGAAGTTAGATCCAAGTCCCTTGATCAGCTCCTGGGCAGCTGCTTTTGTCCTTCGACCCGCCCCTTACCTCCCAGCACAGAGAACTCCTGCTTCAAGGCAAAGAATATACATTTGCAAACAAAACATCAAGAACTCTATTTCCTTGGTAACCTGGGCAGGGAAAGACAATTTGAGATAAAGGGAAATATTCATTTTGACCAGGTATATATCCATTCTCCTCCTCATTCTTGAGGCTTTATCTGCAACACAAGGCAGGGTCCCAAGATGCTCCAAGTAGCTGTACATTTAAAGTTAAATGGAAAGCGAAGTCTGCCGCTAAGTTTAGCTCTCCTGCTGAGATCTTTGGGAGATTATTACTTCCTTCTGGCTATATCAGGCCCCCCTTTTCCCATCTCTATCAAACGGCTTTGAAGTTTCACTTCATTTGAAATATCATACAGTAAATGCACACGGTGTGCTTACGGGCTGCATGGATTAATGGAGCAAATAGTTGCTTAAATTAAATTTAAAAGTAGTTCAGATAAAGACCTGGAGAATTAGTACTGGGGTTAAGGATGGAACCTACTGAGGAATGCCTGGCTGGAGGGGAAAATTACAGGGAGGAGGTCGAGGGGCTGCTTCTCCCTGCCCCCTCCGCCTCCCACCAGGAGGGAATTTTGTTTAGTGCCTTTGTGCAGTCAGAGGGGATCCTGGCTGAAGGGTGAGCACGTATGAGTTACTCTCAGATGAATCAGGTATGGCCCTATCAGGTACGCATGTAAAGCACGGCTACCCTCTGCTCTCCATTCTGTGCTGTGAGGCAGGTATTGGTGGCATTGAACAACCAAGGTACTTTTATTACAGATGAAGAAAACTGTTTTGTGAAAGCTATACCATGAATCTCGGAAAAAGCTTCAAATTCTATTCTTTACTCAGCCCTGTCGGTGGATTTCAGTGACCCACCTGCATCTCATTACCCCTTCCACAACACTCTCTGCAGCAAATTCTTATTCATAATCAGACATCTTATCCAATTCTAGGTCGCAGAAATCACTTAAGCAGTCTTAATGAATACGGCATCCTCCGGATTTACATTTAGTTCGAATTCAAAATAATATATTCCTAAAGAGAGATGGCTGACCTAACATTCCCCAAAATGCACGCCTATAAAATCACAGCTGAGATGATGGGGATGGACTTTTTGTCTTTTTTCCCCTACTCTTTCTTTTGTGTTTCCTCTAAGGCTTCCCACAACGGTCCTAGTGAAATTGGATCTCCCCCAGTTTGCCCCAAGTAGAAACGAAGCCTGAAGTATCCTAAGCGATCTTCCATCATAGTTTCCAGCAGAACAAGAATGAACTTAAAATCTAAATCTAATTAAGATTCAGGATTTAGCATCTAAAAAAAAAAGATAGTTGGTAAATGTAAAGCAGAATCATAAGGAAGCTTGACACATGGAATTCTGGATATACACGAAGGACGAGGACAGAGTGGTAAGTTATTTTCTTAAGAAACAAGGACAAATTGTAGTCAGCTTTTTCTTCTGTTCCTGTGGGACCCACCATTGCTTTGCTTGCGCTCCCAGGGTGATGCACACACAGGCGCTTATGGAATAACCAAGGAGGGACGCCTGTGAACAGATAAAGGCTAGAAAAGGGAAGACCTCAGTCTCCCTGCACTCTCCCTTCTCCGAGGTGAACTGGAAGCAGTTTATATTACTGAAACACAATGACTCCATTAGAAGGAAACAGAAGAAGATGCCTCCAGATAACGTTGAAGAGATTCCCAAACAACTACCTTGCTCTGTAGTCCTCACAGAGATGCACACTCCTTATTTGGTTTATTTTCTGCCAAGAAAATGCAAACCAACCAACCACATAAACAAACCATACTACATAATTCAGAAAGACAGTATTTTCATGGGCTGTGCCCAAGCAGAGAATTATTACACAGTCCTTATTAATGGGTATGTGTGTGTTTGCCAGGAGAGCACAGGCTTTCCTTGGGTCCCCTCTCGGAATCCAGTGTCTAGAGCAGTGCCTGACACATAGTAGGTGCTCACCAAATGTCTGTTGAGTTGAGGACCTTCAACCTGAGTTTTATAGAAGAGCCATTTTAACTGGATAATTCTTATATGGAGAAATAGATCATTCCTTGTAACAGCATGAACCACAGGATATCTTATAATTTTTATCTGATTTGATTAACAAAGAAGACAACTATAGAATAAAAAGAAAACAAATTGGGACCCTGTTTATTTGATTTTCTGTTATTTCAGTGGCTTACTAAGTCAATCAATAATATGAATAAATCTCTGCTGTCATTAACAAGTCTCTTTGGTGAATTTACCAATTTCTTCCTTAGGAAGGCAATTAAAGAATTTAAAATCCATTCAGTCTTTCTGAATTCTCTTTACTATATTGAAAATCTAAATGGTTAATGCAAGCAGAGAAGACTGCATGTTAAGTGGAGCCAGTGTAGTTTTTTAAATCAAAATTTTATTTTCAGATAATTGTAGGTTTATATGCATTTGTGAGAAATAATACAGAGAAATCCTGGGTATCCTTTACCCAGTTTTCTCCAGTGGTAACATCTTATAAAACCACAGGTAGTGCAATATCACAACCTGGATATTGACACGGATACAGGCAAGACACAGAGCATATCCATCGTCACAGGGATCCCTCACGGTGTTCTTTAAAGCCATGCCCACGTCCCTCCCACCTCCAGCTCACCTTCACTTCTTGAATACACCACTATGTTTCTCCATTTCTATAATTTCACCATTTCAATAATGTTATATAAATAGAGTCCTTAGTATGTAACCTTTTAGGATTGAGTTTTCTGATTCAGGATAAATTCTCTGGAGATTCACCCATGTTACCGTGTGTATCAATAGTTCAGTTCTTTTTTAAATTGATGTTGCTGTACAATATTATGTAAGTTACAGGTGTACAATACAGCGATTCACAATTTTTAAAGGTTATATTCCATTTATAGTTATTATAAAATACTGGCTATATTCCCCATGTTGTACAGTATATCCTTGTAGCTTATTTTATAACTAATAGTTGCAACTCTTATCCTCCTACTCCTATATTGCCCCCCCCCCCGTAACTGCTAGTTTGTTCCCTATACTTGGGAGTCAGCTTTTTTTTTTTAAATATTCACTTGTTTGTTGTATTTTTTAGATTCCACATATAAGTGATAGCATATAGCATTTGTCTTTCTCTGACTTACTTCACTTAGCATAATGCCCTTCAAATTCATCTGTGTTTACTCCTCTTTGCTTTCAAGTATTTCATGGTATGGATGTACTTTGGTTTGTTTGACCATTCACCTCTTGATAGACATTTGTTTGCTTTCAGTTTTTGGTTATTATAAATAAAGTTGTTTAAATCATTCATGGTCAAGTTTTCGTTTCTCTGGAAAAATGCCTAGGAGGGCAACTGCCGGGTAGAGGAGAAGTTATATGTTTAGCTTTCTAAGACACTTGTCAGTTTTTCAGAGAGGCCGTTCTGCTGTACATGTTCAGCCCAGCAGTTTCTGAGTGATCCAACTTCTCTGCGTCCTTGCCAGCATTTGGTGTTTTCACTGTTTTTGGTGTTAGCCGTTCTGATAGATGTGTCCTGATACCTCGGTGGTGCTTTAATTTGCATTTCCCTGATGATGTTGAACATCATGTCATGTGCTTATCAGGCATCTGTATCTCTTCTTTGCTGAAATGTCTCTTCACATCTTTGTCCATTTTCTAATTAAACTGTTTATTTTTTAATGTTGATTTTTGAGAGTTCTTTATATATTCTGGGTACTAATCTTTTGTTGACTATGTGGTTTGTAAATATTTTCTTTCACTCCGTAGTTTTTTTTTTTTCTTTTTTCAGCTTATTAGCAGGGTCTCTCACAGAGCAAAAGTTTTCAACTTTGAGGAAGTCCAACTGATCAGTTTTTCCTGTTTTAATGTTCTACTTGCAGTCACAGTGTCTTATGTAAGAATTTTCTCTCCTTGCTCTTTGGGGCTTGTGGTACAGACACGATTATCAGGCACTTGTAGGTTTCTTGAACATGTTTTAAGGTAGAGTCTGTTGAACTCTATTTTTCCACCCAAGAAATGAGAGAAAATTGTGAACATTTCTGCCTGGCAATATGCTCTTTTTCCCCTAAGGGTCAGTATCTTCCCCACCTCCAACTTTATTGAGATGTAGTTGACGCATGACATTGTGTAAGATTAGAATGTACAGCATGATGATTTGATACACATATATATTATGAAATGGCTACCAAAATCAGGATAGTAAACATTTCCATCATCTCAAATAATTACCATTTTTTAATGGCCAGACATTTATGTTCTATTCAGATAGCAACTTTCGAGTATATGATACAGGAATATGGAAAAATATGTCCACTCCATCCTTCCGTAAGTGAAATCCTCTATTACTGAAATTTTTGAAAATCCTGAACATCCATGCCTTGTTTGAAAACAGATTTGATATCTCTTTTGACACTATATTATTATGAAGAGTCTATCTAGAAATTAAACATTTTGAAATTTATTTTGTTACTTAATAATATCATCGCCCTTCTAATTGATTTGTTGTTTATTTAGATAGCCTATTCTCTTAAAATGAGGTTCACTTTCCCCTCTTAGGTTAATTCAAATCTGACCATTCTGTCCCCCCACCCCCTGCCAAAACTGAAGATTCAAAGTTCATATATTATTATATTTTATAATGTATTGATACATAAACAAATTTGGAAAGGCATTCGTCCAATAAGCACCTAATTAAGGGTGATCTTCAGCTTAAGGAATAAGGAAATAAACAAATTATAGAAAAAGTAGTTCTAGAACTTATCACATAGACTACATCTAGTACAGTGCCTGGCATATAATATACACTGAATAAATATTTGCAAATGAACAGGTGAGTAAATGAAGATGGCACAGGCAATTTGACAAAGACCTCTTTTCCTCTGAAATAGAATTTTTGTAACTAAGACGTATAAATGAAATCTGACAGCCTAAGGGAATCTATCGTTCTATGTGGATATGTAGTTTATGCATTTATACATAAAGTATTTTTGGTTTTAAGTCTCATATGTATTCTTGTGTATGATAGATACACAGAGATTCTTGAAGTTTTTAAAATCAAAGAATCTTTTCTTCTTTTGACATTATCTAAAACATGAGAAAACCAACAATCACAAAGCTAGCTCTCCTCAACCTGCAATACAAGTTAGTGAATGGTTAAACCACTGCAGCTTATTGAGAATTCTTTTCTTTTAAAAGATGTTCAAGGGTATGGTCATTGTCAGAAAACGGCTTCTCTTTCAAGCAAATAAATGGCTTTTCCCCTGAACTGTGCTTTCCAGGTCTCAGGATAAAGTGTTTCCAAGTGGTAGAGATCTCTCAAGCTGTGATTCATCTAAGTCCTGTAGACTAAGCTTAGCTGATGCGCAGAGAATAAATAGCAAAGTGGACCCTGGCTCAGCTGACACAAATCCAGTTTTCTCTGCCCAGCTCTCAAATGCTGGCTAAGTCCATTTACCTTTTTCATGGGCAGAGTTATCGTGCTAGAATCACTTATATCTAGATGAGCAACATAAAAGAAGTCGTTCTGATTGCAAATACTTTGGATAAAAGAAAGAACGCTGACATCAGGATGTACAGCTGGTTGACCACAGGCAGCTCTCTCTGTTCGTGGGTTCTGCATCACAGGTACGGCAGCCGGCTGTATTGCTTCCTTCTGTATAAGGGGTTTGAGCATCAGCAGACTTTGGTACCTGTGGGAGTCCTGAACCAATCCTCTGCAGATACTGAGGGATAACTGTACTTGTGGAAGATGAAGGAGAGATGTATGGGAAATCTTGGCTTTCTTCCAGAGGCATGAAGGAAACAGCTTGCCTGGCTCGCTACTGACAAAGGGTTTCACTCAAATGTCACCTTTTCTGTGATATCTTTTCTGGCTGAACTGCTTATGATTGTACCTACCTTTTCCCCCTCAACACAAAAATATAAATTTATCCTCAACTTCCTTTCCTTGCCTTGTTTTATTTCAAAACATTTATTATCATCTTGCATACTATACATTTTGCTCATTTATGCTGTTAATGTCTGTCTCGCTCCATTAGAACGCTGCCTCTATGAAGGCAGGGCTGTTTCCTGAGTTCACAGCTGTGTCCTTCACAGTCCTGGTGTGTAGTATGTACTTCGTCAACATCAGAGAATAATGGTTGAATGGATTCTCAAGGAAAGAGATAATTGTCACCAACAGTTTCACTGTCAAGATGATGACTGCCCATTGCACAATTCTCTTGGTTTTAATCCCAAAGGGAGTTTAGGCAGAAGGAGGAAGTGCTAGTCTGGGACTAAGACAAGTCTGCACTGTCACTCTCTGACCAAGTCTGCACTGACACTTATCTGACCAAGTAGCTTGGCCTCCCTGGATTTCAGTTTCTCATCTTTAAACAAGGGGACCAGGGTAGAAAATCTCTCAAGTTCTCCCATCCCTGTGGCCCTGCAACTCCATGATCTTCCACGCGTTCATTTGTTTCTTACTTCATGATCTGTGAGAGAGTCTAAGTCCAGAGTTTCAGTGAAAATAAAGATGGTTTTGTTTATTATGGTCTTTTGTACCTATGATGCATTTTACAGTACTGGTGACACAGCTAGATTACAAAAGATAGGCCAAAAAAGTATAAGGTAGTTTAAAATAGAGCAAAAAATAAAATAGAGGAACAGAATAGAGCAAAGAAAAAAACTAATAAATAAAAGAGGGGAATGGGGACTATTCCATTGCATAAAAGGAACCGCACAGAAAGGACTATATCATCAGGAGACATGAATTTCTAACACTGTATGCTGATCACAATCACATAATGAATCATGATTTACAACACGATTTTTGCAAATAGACTTGGTGCACTGAATTGTTCTAACAGGTCATGTTTTTAAATGACTTCCGAATCTTCAATAATAATAATAAAAAAAAACTTAACATGTGGACCTTGAGATTGCTGCCTTGCCATAAAACAACGTGATTTCACTTCCTTAAAATGAATTATTCTATGTGAGCCACTGCAAGGCATGCAAAGCACTGTTCTCATGGATTCTCTTTCTTTACACACTTTTTGCTCTTCTCCAATCGTAAGTCATTGCACCAATGGAACTTCCACTTGCATATAAAGTGCCTGGTGCCATGGATGTATTTATTGTCACTTTTTATAAAAAGACCATACATTTTCAGCCATGACAAGAGACCAGCTGGCTAATTTAGAGTGCCTGCTGAACATTTGAGGAACAGTAATCATTTTATTTTTCACTGGCGTATTTAGAAAGCGCATGCTGAATATGAATGATTATAAATACAAGAATTATACAGATGTATGGGGGCGTGCCCAAATATTTTCATAGGAAATGCACAGACATCCTCTTCACAACTCTGTGGTGTTTTTGAGTAAAGCAATTCAGAAGTGCTTATTTTTTTAAGCAACAAATTAAAGTTTGGTCAAAATAGATTATGTGGTGTTATAGTTTTTAAAGGAGAGTTTTACTGTCCAAAATTCATTGTATCTTTACAAAAATTATTAGTTGATATGAAATTTTATTAATTGACATGGGTTCTAAATATAATAGCCTAATTATTAGTAAACATATTCCCTCTATTGATCATTCAGTAATCCAGTGTGTGAAAATTCATGATTGTAATATTCACACACTAATGCTTAATTTCAGAATCCAATTTGAAAATTAGGAATTCTATATTATGTCTCCAAGAACAAAATCATAATATGATTTGCATATAGGATGAAAATATTGCAAGTTTCACTTAGACTTACTCCATTTTTTTCAATTTCTATTTTTTAATGCCATAAATAAAAAAACTTGGTATGCAATGATATATGTATGTAATATGTAAATAAGCAATATACGTACTTTAGAGAGAGCGTATGGTCAAAAATATACAATAGCGAAAAATGAAGTCCACTGCTCTAGAAAGCAGTAAGTCTGAAACGGTGTCATTTCTATTTGCTGCCAATCACCAGAACATATTTAATTTACTAACTACTTTGTGTGTTTGTGTGTGTGTGTGTGTGTGTGTGTCTGTCTGTCTGTTTCTGTTTTTCTGAGCACTTTTTATATGACTGACATTATACTAGGCACGGTGTGTAGAATTACTAATAGTAAAATAGATGGCCTAGGGTTTAAGAAACTATACACCATAAAATGAACTCAAATAAAATAATATAGTAGAGGAACTAGCATGTCACTTCTCCAGAGGTCCCATTATGTGACCATCTGAAATAAATGAGACCCCTAAAGCCAGCAGAAGCAGGCTCCAATGTTGCTAAAATAGATGCCTAAAATCCCCATGCACTTTAAATTGTTGTTTTTCAACTATTTCAGTTTAAGTAGGCTTTGGTTCATCTTCCAATGAATTCAACTATATAGTTTCCTAGAATAGTAGAAACCATAAGTCAGAAAGTATGAGAGGGCATAAAAAATAGGGGAGCAGTAATCGGAGGAAGTAGTGACAGCTGAAAAGTAAATCAGAAAATTTAAAAATAAACTCCATTATCTCACATTATATTTTTAAAAAATTAGAAATGGATCATATTTATGTGTGAAAGCTAAAATTATAAAAGCTCTAGAAGAAAATGTAAGACAAAATTTTTGCAACCTTGGGATAAGCAAGCATCTTTCAATGGGACAAAAAAGCATGAACCATAACAGAACACGATGATAAGTAAGACTTAATCAAAATTTAAAACTTTGCTCTTTGAAAGACACCATCAAGAAAATGAAAAAGTAAACCACAGGATGGGATAAAATAATCACAATACATATATCTGACCAAGAACTCATAAACAAAAGCTATACAAAATTTACAGCTCAATAAGAAGACAAAAACTCCAACTAAAATGACAAAAGATTTGAACAGACATTTCACAATAGAAGATAAAAGAGTGAGCAATAAGCACATGAAAAGCTGCTCAATATCATCAGTTATCTAGGGAGTACCAATGAAAACTGCTGTGATATATTAATGTACATCCTTAGAATAGCTAGACTGTTAAAAAAGACTAACCATACCAAGTGACAGTGAGGATATGGAGCAACTGGCAGTCTCATCACAGCCAGAAAGAATGTAAAATAGCACAGTTACTTTAACAAAAGTTGAACATATAAGAACAGATTCAGCGATTTCATTCCCAGATATCTGCCCCAAAGAAATGAACATATGTCCATTCCAAGTCAGTCAGAAGTTCCGTGAAGCAAGATGTATCAAGAATAGCCATTGCCTTGCACATTACCTAATATCTAGAAGATGCTCATAAGTAGGTGTTAACTGAATGAATGGATGATGGCTAATTAGTTGTATGCTTTAAGATTGCAGCATGCAATCTATGTAACAACATATTACAGTGCACATTTTGGTTTTGTTTTAAAGCTGTGAATCCCATTCATCAATAGAAACCTTATAAGAAATCCCAATAGGTAAAACAGATAAAGCAAGCTCTGCCCTGCCAGCCCACCCGAGCTATCTCCAGTGGCAACCAATGAAAAATCTTTTCAACATGGAGTTGGCAGGATCTGCAAAGAATCAGGATGGATCGGCAGGAATCTTACAAGGGAAAGTGGAAAGAATGATTAGAGTGGGAATTACATATGGAATGATGGGGAAAAGCCTGAGTAGATGGGATGGGGTTTGGCTGCAAAGTGTTTTTCAAACATATTCCCTCACTTCCTGCTTCATCTTTTAAGCCTCCTTTCTACCTCCCAAAGTCTTAAAATTCCCAGTACCACTTCTATGGGTCTTCTGACTCTACCAAGAGGAGGAAATTTCTGCTGACTTTATACCTTCATGGCACTACTGTCCTTCATCAAAGCAAAAGATGACATGGATTGTAAGACATACTATCACTTTATGCACCACTGAAAAAAATGTTGCCAGTTAAAATATAGCATAGTACCCCCTTATCTTAGAATTCTTCTTTTAACTTATCTAATGAACTCTTCCAAGAGCACTTAGACATGGAAGACATGTAACAAGATCCTGATCCTGATCTCTTTAACATCTTTAGCATTGACAGCTTATTTCAGGAACACCAGGGTTTAATTAGCATAAACTTGTAGTTTCATTCTCCACCCTCTCCCCTCCCAGTCGAATCACGTGTTTCTGGAAGTTAGATAACTTCTTTTCAAAGTCAGCAGGAAGTTCAATGGAAGGTCAATGCTTTAATGCTAAGTCCTGCACAGTGAATGAATTGGTAGTGCCAGCCTTATGTTGCTTTGACATTTCTTTTGTCTTGTGACAGACTGTTTTTTCCAAATACGGCTGCAACATTATCTCCTGGCCCATATGCTCTTCTAGGAACTTGCTGCTCCCCAATCAAGAGGTGAAGTTAATTCCTTTCCCCTTGAATCTGGGCAGACTTCTAACTTGCTTGTAACTGACTGGAGGCAGCAGAAGCAATGCTGCATAACTTCTAAAGCTAGGTTGTGATCGGTGATTCAGCGTCCACCTTGCTCATTGGAGTACTCGCTCTTAAAGCCTTTGCTGCCATGTAGACAGTCCAGTTGCTCTAGGGCTGCCAAGACATTTCAAAGCTCAAAGGAGCCCATGGAGAGAGACCACAGGGAGAGGCTTTGAGACCACATAGGGAGAGAAAGATGCCCTAACCAGCCTCCAGGTGTTTCAGTATCCTGTGTTTCATCTCTAGTCTCCTGACTGTAACTGCATGAGAGAACTTGAGCAAGAACCACCCAGGCAAGCCCTTCCTATATTCTTGTCCTATAAGCCTATGAGATAGTAAAATGATCAGTATTGTTCTAAGCCATTTAGTTCAGAGAATGATTTGTTACACAGCAAGAGATAACTAGAATACTTTAAGTCCTAAGCATTTGACAATTTCTCATACATTTAGCTGAGTTTCTTGATTTGTGCTAGGCAATCCTTTTCCAAATATCTTAGTAACAAAGCATAATTAGCCACAGCTACTTGTGGGAATAGGTCATGTAAGGCACTTGCCTCGTTACTTCTTAAAAAATATGAACTTGCATTCATATTTACTTTATAAATATAAATATTTGCTCCAGTTGCATATCATATATGCTTCTCAGCACTATTTCCATGCCTCTACATGAATGATAGTGTTTTCAATACAAAACCATAGAGTACTTTTCAAGACGCTTTAAATGGCATATGCAAATCAATACCTGTAGTATCCACATACAACCCATCTGAAGTGAAGGCAGTGTGAACACCCATGACCAAGTTCAAGATTGTGCAGCAATCACAGCTAAGTCATGACAGCTACCTGGTCATTGGTTAAAAAAAAATACTACCCATTTTAAGAAGTATCCTAATTTTGAGATATTAAAAAATGAAATTTTGAATTAGAGTAAAGGAAGTATGACATTCTCTGTTCCTCTCTCACAGCACGTATCATGTATAATTTTTTGCCTTGTATTCTAGGTGCTTGTGTGCACCAATGTTATGAGTGCTGATTAGACCCATCTATTTACCTCCATGTCTCCAGTGGTTCCAAACTTCACACTGTGCACACTGTCTTGCTATCAGGAGTCAATTAATTGTCCAGATTGACTCCATTTTAATATCATACTTTGCGATCTCCAGTCCTCACTTACTGGGCAATTTTTTGCTTACTTCTACTTGGTTGTGAGTTTCATTTCCCTTGGTGACTATTCCAAACCTGTGCTGTTCTTAATTTCCCAAGCTTGAGCTCATTCCTACCAATTTGAGAACTGAGAAGTAACATGGGGAAAGAAACAAGGTTTGGTGGCAAATAAAGCTGAGTTCATAGACTATGTGGCAAGCAACTTAATTTCTCAAATCCTCAGGTGACTTTTTTTTTTTTGGAAAATAGGAGTAGTTTTACCTTCCTGGAAGGGTTAGGGCTCTAGTTAGCAGTTGGTAAAAGCTTTATGTAAGGTATCTAATATCAGAGTGCCAAGTCATAACATTCATTCTATTTTTAATTCCTTTTCACCACCTTTTCCTCCTATTGTTTCCTATTTTACAGAGAAGGTAAAGATCATCCTCTCAATTTTTCCATTCCATCTAAAAATTTACCCCTATCTTTACCCACCATCTTCACTAACTCTCGTCTGATTGAGAACATCCCATTCCTCCAGAGAGTGTGAATCTAGTAACACCAGCGTGTCTTACTCTCTTCATAGATGTGGAATAATGAAAATATCCACCCACAGCCTTATTAGGATTTAATCAATTTATACATCTTAAGATGTTAGGTCATTTCCTGGTACATGGTAAGTGCTAAGTAAACGTTAGCAAGTTGTCTTAGCACCCCAACTTTCTCACACTTTGCCTCTGGCAGTGAACAGGCTCTGTTTTGTGTTGAATCTGAATGACTTGAGGTGAGGAACTGGAAGAGAGATGATGAGCTAAGGTTTCAGTTTGTGTAATTTAGAAAGAAGAACTAGAAATGGTTGTGAAGGGGGCTAAAATAACTCTCCATCACCAAATAAAGACAAATCTCTTTTCTTCAGGTTGTTACCGATCACTGTTACTCTCGTCTAGTCTCCATTGTGTAAAACCTAATGAAAATTGTGCCTTCAATGAACACTCAACAAATACTTGTTGATTAGCTGAATTCAACTCTTGTTTTCAAATAAGACTCAATGGAAAAATGGAGTTCACATACAGAGTTTCACTTTAGTCAACTTTCCAGGGCCCAGAGCCAACTCTGGGAACAGCAGACCTTGGCCCAGGCTCCTAGAAAAACACCTTGCATCTTTACATATATATATTGGCCTAGGGACACCTCACAACCCTTGGTGGTTAACCCCAGGGCAAACCATCAGCCCTTCCAGCTTGAGTGATTATACATTAGGTACTTTGTTTTTCAGGCCTCCCCTTCACCTCCAAGTATATAACGAAATGCAAAAGTTAGATTTTATTTTCTCCCAAATAATGATTAACTTTTTAAAAATCTTTTTTTTAAAGATCTTTCATTATTAATTGAATTTTCCAATTTGTTAGCATTGCCTATTCATTTTTCGTATAACTTTGGACTTAACTAACATGGTTTTAAAAATCACTTTTACTACCTTGCACAAGTTATTTTACTTCACTGTATAACTGTTTTCTTCATATATATAAGATAAATACTATTTAGAAGGTAGTTTAGAAGATTATGTGAGATACGATTGAAATTAGGTAGGGTACCTGGAATATAACAGGTGATTTAACAAAGTTTAATTTCATAACAAGCTTTCCCAATTCCTTTTGACCTTTTTCCCCTCTCTTTTAGTAATGTGGGCAGGACTACAGAGAGAATTTTAAAATTCTATCAACGATGCAATTTTATCTTCTTAGTCTGGAGCTTTAGAGTATTAAAAGCAAAAAAAAAAATGCTGACATTTCTGAAATTTCATTTAAAGCTCCTATCTATTTAACCTTTAATAATCCATATATGTGTATAAATACTTCTCTCTCTCTTTTTAGAACAGAGTTTTCCTCAGGTTATCCTCCATTAAAAGATATGCTTTGGATTATCTTTTCTTGAGACAGGATAAAAATCATACCCAAGCCTATACAAACGTGATTGGCAAGGTCTTCGGGATTACTGGAAAGTATTTTCTAAATGTCTATACTAAACTCCCGGAGTGTCTAAGGCATTACCTACGTTTATTTTAAATAAAAATCTTTCCGGGTTTTTGTAAGCAAAATCAGGAAATTTATTTTAAAAACACAACCCATGGCCTCTAAGGTGACAGTGGAGAGAAAATCTCCACGTGGTGAAGACCAAGGGTGGTGGAGACCAGGGTCCTAATTGTTATCTCCAAAATCTGCCAGTGCCTTGACCATCCCTCTTTCATCACTCTTGCCATCTTTCTGCTGACTTCCAGGGAGTGAAACTCTGAACCTCCTTTAAAATGCAAGCCCAGGGAAGGCCAGTACTGCAGAAAGACCTTCCTTAATGCCCTATGGCTCAGCTCAGACCTTCACCTAGACTGCATTAGAGCTGTACAATAATGAAAAGCTACATACTAAACACAAACACACAAAACAGGGTAAAGATCTGAAACATCCATCTCCTAATGCCAGATATACCACCCAACAGCAAACTGAAGGCTGCCCTGCTTCCTGAGTTCTACATCCAAGAAGGGCGAGAACGTACGAATTCCTTCATCTCTTAATTCAGGTGTGTCTATCTCTTCTCTACTATTGACACTGGAACCTCTCTTCTCTATGTCATTGTGAACCTCACTCTGCTTTACTCAACAAATATTTATTGAGTACCTACTATGTTTCCAAATTAAATTAAGAACAGAGTCTATGACTTTTATCTTCTTGAGTCACATTTCTTCCCATTCTAGACTATTCTGTGGCTCAGCAAATAACAAACTCCATGATTCATATGTTTTAGAGTCATTTAATTTATATTTATTACATTCGTATAGACCGTATTCAGCTTTAACCATTCAGCTACTGGGCTATCCTTCTGTATACAATAAGAGTAAAGTTTGTCTCTAAATAGAGAAAATGTGATTTGAATAAGATGCTTGAAATCTACAGTTAGGCACAGCAGTAGGCAAGTTGCCTCTGGCACCAAAACAGCACTGACTTCAAGCACTGGGCTTGTCATTAAGCAGCCAAGAGCCTTGGAAAAGTCACGTGACCTCACTAGACTTCAGTCTCTTTATATGTGACATGATAGGTTTGCTAGATCACCTCTCTAGACTTCCCTCTAAAATTTGATTGTGTCACATGTCTTATTGCTAAATATTTCTTGGTACTTCGTTTGACATGTGAAATAAGACATATTTGTAGAGAAGGCCATTGGCGGCTGAACCAGCTGGTCACATTTATCGGTCCTACACTGTGTGCTCCACATAGAACTGGGCACCTAGAACTCAGCACCTACCTTAGTTTGGGTGCTCCAGAGGAAGACACTAAGTAAGGATGTGTGCTCAAGTCATTTGCTGAGGAGTTGCTCCCAGCAGAAACTGGGAAGCGTGTTGGTCATGTCAGATATGGAATGAAAGAAGCCCAGCGAAGGTACAGATCCCATGGGCGGATCAGGGTTTGTTTAACTCCAAGTAAGGACCCTGGGTTTCATGCTTGTGTACTGGGACTGGCTAAGGCCTGCACTGGGGAGGATGTGAATCCAAAGGCAAACAGGCCAAGCAGCTCCAGTGGCCTGAAAACAGTCCTCAGAGGAATGTCAGAGGTGCAGGCCATAGGAAGCAGAAGAAGTGGGGGTAGTGGGGAATAGAAAAAGGAATCCAGGGCAATCTTAGTAGAGCACTGACTATGTCCACTAAAGGACCTATCAATTAGAATGCTTTCAGTTACGTGCAAGAGAAAACCCAATTCCAACTGTCCTAATCAATACAATGAATTCATTGGCTCCATTCAGAGGTAGGGTAGGTTTCAGGTGTGGTATATTCTAGCACCCTTTTCCTGCAGTTATTCAAGGTCTCATATTCTCTGGAAGTTGATTTTGTCCAGAAACAATCAGTATTAATACACTTCTTTCAAATTTTCTCTTTCCTAACCATGAAACAAAAGTCTAGAGCTTTACCCTAACTGCAGCATACTAGGTCAAGTGTCCTCTCCTGAGTCAATATCTGCAGTAAGGTGTGTGTGTTTCGATGATCAACTAAAGCTAGGATGGGGCCAATCAGGAGTATGGCTGGTACCCAAAAGGAGAGGAGCGAAATTTCTTGAAGAACAAGCAGAAAGATCCACCACAATCTTTGCTAAACCAACATCCACATCCATACACATCCTCCACCCTATAACCAGGTTCCCTAAGTCCCCACCCCTATGGAAGCAGTGGTTCTTAACTAGGCTGTAGGTTGAGGTCACTTGATGCCTGGGTTCCTCCCCAAGAGATTCTAATTTAATTAATCTGGGAGTAACCTGGCCATAGAAATTTTTAAAATTCCCAGGTGGTTCTGCATAGCAATGAAAGTTGAGAACCACTAGTCTCTAGGGAGATAATCAAGTCTCTTCCAGTTACAAGCAACTCAAGTGAAGGTGAAGTCCTTTATATTTATAAATTAAATTCTGATATAACTCTAAGTGGTCAGTTACAAGTCAACAAACGGTAAGTTACACTTCCCTTACCCTCTCCCAACAGACAGTGATGGAAAGAGGATGGCAATCTACAATACGAAGTTTATCTGTACAAAGGAGAATAGGAAGCAACACAGGGTGGTCACTGGTCCAGAGCACATTTCCCATCCAGCTGGGCAGAACACTGAGTGGTCTTTGCGTTGCATCAGAACTGAAGGACACAGTCAGCCAATCTTGCAAACCCTTGTACTACTCTCCAGGACTATCTTCTCTATCTGTTGTTTTGTAAGATTATACCGAAGATGGAGATTGGGGGAGAATTCTCTTTCTGGGCCTGCATTACTTTGGGAGTCTAACTATGAGATTAGGAGAGCCTGGAGATTGTGCTAAGGATGAACTAGAGCCTAACCCTTGGCTTGGAGTTTCTTTGGGAATTCCAGTTACTGGGAGAGAACTAAGGATTAGATTTTCCCCAGATAAAGCTTTATCTCCTGTTATAGCTCCTGCCTCCCTGCTTTTGCTCCAACTGACATAATCTTGGGGCAGAGATTTCATTTTTCACCCAGTAGGTCTCCAGATAACTAGACTTTCACCAATTTAAAAAGGAAGGTCACTTGTAGAGAGGGCTTCTTCCTTCAGATTGGTTCGTTTCAGGCCAATCTTGTCTCTCTCTCAAAAGACTTCAGTGAAGGCTAAAATTTTTCCACTTAATCACTGAATACTACAATCTTGGTTGGCACTTGAAATCTATTGTTAAGGTACAACAGGCAATCACTTGACTACTACTTCTGTGATTATACAATAAGATTTGTCAACTTCCAGCCGTAGAAAAATTGCTCTGGTTACCTAGGTGCAGTTAGTTCAGTATTTTTGGATCTCTGATGAGCAAAATACCACTCTTCCGTACCTGGTAAGATGCTTTTGGTTACAAATAAATAATAGAACATCATTACAACCTGGCTTAAATCATGAAGGGAATTAATTGGCTCATGTAACTGAGAGTGATGAGGTAGGTAGGCCTCTGCGTGCAATTCAGTGAGAGGGTCTGTTCCATTTTTCACTGCTCTTCCTGCTCCTTCACCCTTTAATGAACTACCTTCATCCTGGGCCACCTTCTGGCCATAACATGGCTGCAGCTAGAACTCAGCATACATACTTCTCTTTCCAGATCATGTGTAGTGAGATTAGAGGAGTAGCAGGCAGATTTCCCTTTGAATCATTAGAAAAAAATACAGTTTCCCTCTAATTGGATAAAGTTAGATCACATAACCACCTCTGGGTGGTAACTATGGCATGAAGCATGGGACTTCCTTGATAAACTTAGGCCAGTGGCTTCTTATCACGTAGCTGGAGTAGGGTCAGCCCCAGTGGACAACGCCTGGTTGACTGTCAACGCCTGGAGAGGCAGCTGGTAAGATTATGTAACAGAAATAGAAACAATTGGCATCTACCCATATTTTAGATGTAGATGAGCAGACACAGAGACACCTGTTAATGAAGAACTCTCCTATTTGCAAGAGTTTCCAAGTGAAAAGATGTACCATGATGAAATGAAATGATGAAATAGTCCGTTTGTGGTCTTTGAGTATTTTTGTTTAAGAAAGTATTAATATTGAAATCCGTGAATCTGTTACTTTTGAGTTTCTCTAATTCCGACTAGGTAAAAAAAAAATACTATAAACTTACAAATGTTGCTATTCAACAGGTTTTATACCTTTTTTATATCCATAAAAGCAGTGAGTACGCACAATTGCTAAGTCTCTCAATCCTTAGCAAGCACATTATAGTTGTATTATTATATTCGTGCTAATGCTGTAATAATAACACATGTCAAAATCCCAGGAACCAAAAGGTTAACTCTGGGGAATTCAAGCACGTTGACAACTCTGTATTCATGGGAGAGACCCTGGGTTATCATTTCCAACTTCCTTTCATTCCTCAATGATGCAGCCTCAACATGATAATCTACATAAACCACCCTCATAATCATATTAAGAAAAATATGTATGAAACATTTGATTTATGCTTAGTGACAGTGAGCAAAGGGGAAACAGGCAGAAGAATTTCTGTGACAGTTTATACCCCAACAAACAATCACATGGTTTAAAGCATACTCCCAAAGCAGATTATACATTTTATGCACTTAATTATAATCATATTTTTGTCTTATCTGATATGAATATCTTCAATTTAAGTATCAGCTTAATTGATGCCTATCATTTAATCATCATACTATGATCCAGGCCAATTATAACAATTCTTTCCTGTAAAACTACAGTTGTTAGAAGAATGTCGAGTAGGAAAATGTTTAAATCCTGACATAAAAATGTCTGTGATAAAACCAGGAGCTTTGAATTTCACGGTCCTTTAATATTGCCTTTGAAGTAATGAAAAAGCCATTTTCCACCACTTGCTTCAAGGACTTCACTAATAACATCTTCCACAAAGGACCGATCTTTTTTTAAGCAGGATATTGTGACGTTATTCTAAAGCATTTAAAATTATATAACAAACTTTTACTGGAATTTCTTAGTCTACCTTTTTTATTCTCCCTAATGAAATACTTGTTAAACAGGTTACATCATCTTAACCTTGTGGAAATGCCTCTGACAGAGTATCCATTATTTAATTCTGTCCCAGAAATAAAGGATAACAAGTTGGGGGTGGTGAGGAGGAAGGATGTTATAAATAATGTAAAGAACTAAAAAAAAAAGGCTTTTCTTTCGATCAAGGCTTCAGGTTCACCTTAGGTGGCAGAAAAATTAGTGATGTTACAGCCCTGAGCTTGGTCCCTTGCAGACACTTGCTTCCACACCAAACTCCCCTTTAGTACAAGCCGCTGTGTACTTAGGGAGGACCTGGTGGCAGGGAAATCATCAGGGCTTAAACAGGTCAACAGAATCAGCAGCAATCTTTGCAGACTTCTGTGTGTTATGCTCTGTGACTGTCTCCGTGTGCCCCGAGCAAAGTCAGCTGTGCCAAGAAGTGGATTTTGGAAACCCCTGGCTTAGGGCTGTCTAATTAAAAAATGGTTCAAGATAAGTTTCCCAGGAGTACAGAAATCTGAGGAGAAAATTAGTTTCTTCTTTCACTTCATATGGGAACTCTGCCTAGGAAACTGCAAAGGGGAATGAGGTAAAAAGTACGTGAGGATGTCCCAGACAGGCTGCACTGGGGGAAAGGTGACTTGGGGCAATAACCCCAGGCTTTATGTCGGAGCAGCTCAGTTTTCCTGGGAGAATCAGATACTAGAATGAGGAGTGGTTCTAGGAAGTAACCAATGAGGAATCAGAGTGTAGCTCTAACAGTGCTAAAAAAAAAAAAAAAAAAAAAAAAAGAACTAAGGAACAATTTGACTCTAAAGAAAGACCTTCTCATGACATTTTCCCCAAGAAGATGTAAAGATGGCCAACAGCCACATGAAAAAATGCTCAACATCGCTAATCATCAGAGAAATGTAAATTAAAACCACAAGGAGATATCACCTCACACCTGCTAAAATGGCTAGCATCAAAAAGTCTATAAATAACAAATGTTGGCAAGGATATGGAAAAAAGAGAACCCTCATACACTGTTGGTAAGATTGTAAATTGGGTACAGCCACTATGGAAAACTGTATGGAGGTTCCTCAAAAAGCTAAAAATAGGGCCACAATATGATCCAGCAATTCCACTCCTGGGTATATAGTCAAAGAAAATAAGAACACTAATTTGAAAAGATACATACACTGCCAAGTTCATAGCTGCATTACTTACAATAGCCAAGGTATGGAAGCTACCCAAGAGTCCTCAACAGATGACTATAAAGAAGATGTAATATATACATAAGATAGAATATTACTCAGCCATAAAAGAACCAAATTCGCTATTTGCAACAACATGGATGAACCTAGAGAGTATTATGCTTAGTGAAATAAGTCAGACAGAGAGAGCAAATACTGTGTTATCACTTATATGTGGAATCCAAAAAATAAAACAAGTGTATATAACAAAACAGAAGCAGATTCACAGCTATAGAAAATAAACTAGTAGTTACTAGTGGGGAGAGGGGCAGGAGGGGGCACATTAGGGGTGTGGGATTAAGAGATACAAACTACAATGTATAAAATAAATAAGCAACGAGGATATATTGTACAGCACAGGGAAATATAGCCTTTGTTTTGTAATAACTCTAAATGGAGTATAATCTATAAAAATATTGAATCACTATGTTATATATCTGAAACTAACATAATATTATAAATCAAATATACTTCAGTTAAAAAAAAAAGGCCTTCCTAAGATAATGGTGGAGGGCACAGCTGTGTTTCCCTTCATTACACTTACTTTTCTGCTTGTGCCCTTCCTTTTAATGGGAAGGATAATAGTACCTAGCTTAGATCCATCATCAGGACTTGAGAATAGAGGCTGGCATGGCCTTAGCTTAGCTATTCTTATTATTATAACTTGATTTAATCAATCCATTTACAGGTGCTAATGGTGAGTATCTCTTAGAAAGAATATCCACATGGATGAGCTAGCACAGAATTCGTATCAATAAAAGTTGGGGGAAAAAAACCCAATTTCCTTAAGTATTTTATAGCATCATTTTATTGGAATCATTACATTCCACAAGATTGCCTGGGTCGGACCAGGTGATATGACATAATCCAGACTCTTACGTTCTAGACCAAACTAGATGAAACTTCATCCTGAACCATTTTAAATTAGACAGCCCCATTCCAGGAGCTTCCACAATAAATAACTTCAAAGGAGGTGTCTGAGGATGACTCAAATCTCTTCAAGTCAGGAAAGTCTTTTAAATGTCATTCTTTTCTGCTGAATTCCAGTTGATTCCTTCTTCTTGTTTTCATTTCACTGGATTAAAAAAAAAACTGATCCACCTATAAAATATTTTCAATGTTTCCAATTGGGAACGAGGGAGAGGTTACATCTGAGTTAGCAGGTGCGATCATACAAAAGACAAGTGGCCAGTTTATCTCATAGAACACATAATCATAAAATTTTAGGACTTCAGAGAGCATGTAACCCAAGTACTTCATTTAAAAGGAGAAAAAAAAAAGCTACCTAGGCCATATGCTTAGTGAATTGGAAATGTGGTTATTAACATTACATAATAATGAACACTAAATGTAGCTATCTATATAGATAGCTAACAATATATATATAACATATATAAAATACATGGCTAAAATAATGGACACTATTTTGGTAACTATGATGCATAAAAGGCATTGAATTAGTAAACCTGGCTGATGACTTCCTGTTAAATTACAGCCAGAATTAGAATCATCATGTTTCCCACAGTTGTAGTCACTCTACTCACAAAAAATCTGAAGGATCTAGTATTATTTGCAATCACCACATTTAATTTTACAAAGGGGGCATAAAGCATAAAATAATTTTTCATGTTAGAGAATTTATTTGAAGTTATATTCAAGACATAATTTTTTAAGAGGAAGACTGTCAATAGTGCTAAGACTAATAATTGGTATCTCCAAACTTTTTCTAAATTGGAACCCAAAAATATATTTTGTTGTCTTACTTTGTCGAAGAGCATGGATAATACAAATAGGAGAGGAAGCCTACGTTTACCTTCATAACATTTGGGGTTAAGTAGAAAGGCTCTGTGTGGTGTATTCAGCTACGTTTTCATCACTGGGCTCTGAGGTAATGGTTGGAGAGGTGACAGGGATCCCCGCATGTATTTCAGTCAAGACACATGATGCGCAGTTTAAGAAATACTGTTTACTTTCTCCATACCATGACTGTACCTTCAAAATTCTGCAAGAGAGAAGATGGGCAGGCTGCTTCCTTCCCAACTCTTTTGGACACAGAGTTTGGAATGAGGGAGATACTGATTAAAGCGACTTGGCAATAAATGCTGTAGCTGAGGGCAACAAGGATGTAAACGTCTAGATAAAATAACGCCATAAAGTATGTAGAAAAAAAAATCATTGCCTTGACTGAGCTTCTGCATAATCAATGCAGCATTTCACACTGTCAAACCCTGAATCTTCCACAGTGCTGAATGGGCAGCTACATTCATTAAAGTGAGTAAAAGTTGTCTGGCTAAATCCTAAAACAACAATGAAAATTTAGAGGTGTGATATCCTGCAACCTGGCCCTATATTTATGGGTAAATTATAGCTTTTGCTTTCCTAAAGTTCCAACAAGAGTGCTCTCCTTTCTTTTCTAGCACATCCCACAGAGAATATTCCAGGATCTATGTCACCAGGGGAAAAAAATCCACACCTGGACTAAATTGTAATAATAAAACCAATTAAGGGTCTGTGTACAACAGCAAGCCTGAAGTTCTTATTATGCATTTCTCGCTGAAACATGAACCTTTACAATAATCAGCTCTTGAGCTATTACTAGAATCAGTTTTGTTGGGTTGCAGTAAATTTGCACATATTGGGGGGTGAGGGAAATGTTAGGTATCTTGATTGTGGCAGTGGTTTCGTAGGTATATACATCTATCAGAATTCATCAAGCTGTACATTTGAAATACGTGTAGTTTACTATTTAGAAACTATACCACAATAAAGGTGTTTTAAAAAAAACAGGCTCCCACACTTTTGGACATTGAGCATGTGAACACAAACGTAACCCTCTGATGGCAAATCACAGCAGCACTGGGTTTCAGGAGCTAAAGGAGCACAAAGCTACAGCAAGAATAGAAACAAAACACTTTTAACCCATTAAGGGCATACATTTCTTGGAGGTTCCTTCTGGCTTCTAACGCTGGCTGTAGAAAGATCACGTGAGGCCACCTGAGTCTATGTGTTATCCAATTTGTTTTCCCTCATCTTATGGCTCAGATGAGTCCTCAGGGAATTAGATCAAATAACCAATGCCCGAGAGTCTTGGAGAAGATGCTCAGGTGGGTCTGCAGTGGTCCAGGTGCATCCGGAGGAGCACTTTTCCTGGTGAGAAGCAGGGGGTCCCATGCTGGTCCATCAGCACTTTGTTTCATGCACTGCTTCTCAAAACACTGGGAGGAATTCTCAATAGTCAAGATCATCTGATGGCAGGGAATAGGGATTGTGAGACCATTTGAGGAATCAGTTCCAATGGATTTAATACCAAAGAGTTGTTTCCTTTAGAATCAGTTTTCAGTATCCTGGAGTCAGAAAGCAAAGCCCAGAGTTATCTTCTACAGCCCCAGCAGAAAGTGGTATATTTGTTTTGATCTGTAGATGTTCCTATCCACGTGATCCTTAGTCCTCCTGCCATTTCTGGAAAGGGCATCTTGGCTGGGCCATGATTAGCATATAGATTAGAAGCTACTTCTTTACATTCTGTGACAGGCAATGATGCCACCTCAGTATCTTTCTAAGTCATAGGAACATCAAAAAGGCTTAAGCCAGTGCATTCTTTAATGCCACATGGATCTCTGCACACAGGGTGCTTTGCTGTACAGCCTTCAGTAAAACTCTCCAGTTTCTCCATTGAGAAAGATGAACAGGTATGAAGAAAAATCTTAGCCCACTATTCATGCCATTTGTGAAATTTAAATCTATGAATAAAAACAGATGCTAAATTAAAGAACACTGAAAAAATAGCATAGATCTATCATCACATGTCTTGTCTTAGGAGGAGCTAGGGCAGTGAGTGAGGTCCCACAAGCCCTTAAGAGTCAGTGAACAAGACCCTTTGTTTTATTTAGACCAAATTTTATATCAATTTTTTCCCTCCAATTTAAAAATAAATCCTAGGAAACAATCCTAGGACATCAATCTGGCACAGGATATGCTCAGGCATCAAACAGGTATAAATTTCACCTGTGTATCTGTGATGTCCATGTCTATGAGCTATTACTGCTGGCTACTATTTTCTTTCTTCCTTTCGGTTTCTCCCTTCTGTTTCTTCTTCTATCCCTTCTCTTCTACTCTCCCTCCCCTCTTCTCTCCCTTCCCTTCTTTCTTCCTTTCTTTCACAAGAGGCTATTCCCATCACCAGAAGAGATATTAACGTTAGAAAAAGCAAAAAGGGCAAGGAACCAATAATGCACTTTACCAAAAAAAGGGGTCCTTTATTGCCACAAAATTACTCTGGGGTAACTCGATCCTATTTCTACGATAAATAACTCCAAGAGTTTGTAAAGAAACAAAACCAACAGCACCCAGTTCAAGCTTCTCTGCTGGAGAAAACAAGAGCCAGGGAGATGAAACCGGCTTGCTGAGGTCACGCTATCAGACTAACGAAGACAATTTCCAGATAAACTTAGTAGGTTTTTTTTTTAAAGGTTTCCAAGAACATTTATGCAACTACAGAAACAAAGTTTGAGAAAAGATTCCACGTGTAATAGTCAACGTCATCGTCAAATTATACTTCAGGGCCGAGGATGGAAAGCAGTAGGGACAAAATATAGATGGAGGGTTTCTCGAGGCTTTGTGTGAAAAGGCCAAAGCAACTGGCTTCATATTTTGCATTAAGACAATAACAAGAGAAAGCTTAACACTTTAAAGTCTGTAGAAAAGGAGTGTGAGCTGGGGTGAACAGTTTTTCCCGTTCTATCAAGGACACGCCTGATGTGGCACAGATGACTTGGATTAGGAACCCAGAAAGATTTCTGTTGAAAGATTTCAAGCCCTGGAACACACAACTGCCAAGGGAAACTGTGAGATCTCTTTTTCTTGCAACCTTTAAGGTGGTATCTTTCAGGGTTGGTTTATAAGTAACGCGACAGTGACCCTGCATTACTCTTCAAAGATTCTGAAAGGCTACAATTATCTGGTTTAGGGTTTGACTTCAAAGTTTGTATACAGATGATTATGGTATATTAAATTCAACAATTTAGAAAGAATTAAGCGTTATCCAAGTGTTGGATATAATGACACCAGTTTGGATTTACAAACCAGACTCAAGATTGTTTTACTTTAGAGCCAGCATCTCCAGGTAGTAGAAAGGTTCTGCTTTTCTCTTCCCATTTGGAGGTGAGGAAGAGACATAGGCAGGACAGTGACTCAGTAAAGTCACCTCTGAATCCCAGGTACGAGTGGCCTTCAAGGAGTCCTGGTCCCCCAAAATGCATACATACTGTATCTGCCTTGCTTCTTGACGTATTAGGACTGTAGTCATGTCCCTTTATTATAAAAAAAAAAAACCTATACAGGAAAATAAGATTCCCCATTTATATAATATATAAAACTGAGTTGTATTCCTTTGTTTCATCTCTCTTTTTAATTGCATTTTTTAATAATGTTTTTCTGCAGATCATCAAACTCAGAGTCTCTTGGGATGTCTGTCAGAAAGGTCGATTCCTAGGCTCCACTCATAGTGTAGCAGATTAGAATCATGGGGGACAGCACCCCCAAAATACACATTTTTAAACAAATTCCCCAGCTGATTCTTAAGCACTGCTCTAATTCTTCAGCATTACTTAAATCAATTCCATAACCCTGTCCTGAAAATAACTATTTAATTGCTTCCAAAGGCCAAGAACAACAAAAAATTATAGGCTGTAATTCTACAATGAAAACATATCATTATACAAATGACATGGTAAGAGGATCTAAAAAAATATGCAGGAGCGTTTTGTCTAAAATCTCGTTCCCAATGTATACATTCTCTCTTTGCTTCATTTTCACAGGTCACATTTATATTTATGATTCTGTGTGCAATTTCATACCAAAGTAAGAGTAATTATCTGCCTTCTTTCTCTGACTCAGTTTTTATAGGATTGACCCTGTATAGATTCAATATTCTTCATACCGTTAGACTCAAATCCACAAGGAAAATCAACATAAAAGCTCCGAGAAAGACCTTCATCGTAACCAAACGAACAACATGAAGAATTAGAAAAATCTATATGTATTTGAGAAAAGTTAAGCTTTGATAAGGTCAGTAATAGTCAAACCTGGTCCCACATCCAAATTTCTCAACTTGCACTCAGAAAAGGGGCTTTAGGCAATTGCCACCCCGCCTTGCAATTTTCAAATGTTATCTTAAATTGAAGCCTCTCTTCAGCATTCAAGCTCCTGCTTTTCTTTGAGATGGAACTTACAACCTGAACAGCCGTGGTGACAGAAGTTTGCAAACAGGGGCATCATGAATGGGTTTCAATTCCCCACTGATGAACTTGTACATGGTGCAAATGACAGATGTTAGCTTGTGAGGGAGTTACATGTGCTTAAAATATCGTTCCATTCATGGTGAGAAAGAAATAGCCATTTCAAATATGTACTAGCTGGTATGTTGCCCCCTGGCCAAAAGCTCTTTATATAGAAATGCCATTTTGCACAGCATAATGTCAAAAGCAGGAACAGTAAGGCAGAAGGATTTCACTGGAGACAGCAAGGGATCTGTTGAACAAAAATCCTCTGTCCTATTAAGTGAAAACAAATTTAAAACCATACCAGGAAGCCAGCCGCGCGTGTTTACTCTATAAAGATTTGTCTTTCAATGTTATCTGCTAGAAATTCTATCACTGGATTTTCATGTGACCAAATCCAAACAGAATTAGTGTCAAAAAAGCCATACACCTTACTAATTCCCTTTAGTTATAGGGGACTCACTCTGAGTCATAACTAGTAGGTTGGTGGACAAGCATAATAACTCAAAGAGGTAACAACAAGAAAACCATCTATTCATTTGTTGTGGCAATGCTATTTAGTTCTAATTAATTATGAAAACATCACAGGCTACTAGCTATCATGTGACGGTTGGGGTTTTGTCAAAGCCAAATGTGTCAATAATTTAAGAAATGGCATTAACACTGTGATAATTAAATTTTTGCAAAAAGTGAAAAGGGACAGAAATCTGGATATTATGTAAGATCTTTAAGTAGGCATAATACTGAGAGTGCTATAGTGTACCTTTTAGCAATTTTAGACTAGGAAAGGAGCCAGATACAAAATCTCATGCAATAATTTTTTTATTAGAAATTAACCAAAGGGTCAGTTCTGAATATGTCACTTTTAAAAAGCCAGCCTCCATCCCTGCACTTCCTTGGGCCACTGGTGGAAGGTAAATTGGCACAACTCCTCAGGAAGACAGTGGGACAGGATTTATTGAGTCTTATAAATATTCACGCCCTTTGACCTCACAGTATAACTTCTGGGAATTTACGCTATGCAAATAATTAAAGATATTAAGTGAAGATGAACTATCAGGACATTTATGGTGGCTCAGTTTGTAAGAGCAAAGAGTTAGAAGCAACGTGAGTGCTGAAATGAAATGTTGGTTAAACTATGGTATGACCATTCAATGGTTAAGGCACATTTATAAAGACAATATTGCATGGAACATTTTGTGGATATATTATTTAATTATTATTTCTATTACTTAATGCTCTGAGGATATCATTTAACAAAAAAGGAATCTAACCAAATGTTATAATTGGTAGAATCCAAGTGTCTGTGTGTGTCGCTGATTTTTGGTGAATTTCTCAGACTTAGGGTTTGTCTTAAAGAACACACCTGGAATGAAGGTTGCGTCTGAGTGTTTCAAGGGAGTAAAGATTGTACAAGGACAGAGACTGTCTTTACATGCCCAACAAGGATTATGTACAGACTCCTCTGTACAGGGCCGTTAAATCCCACTCCTTCCCCTCTGCCAGCACTGCAGTCACAGAAAGCACTAGAGCAGGGGTCAGAAGTGAGTGATGGCCCTAGTAATGCCACTATTATTTTTCTTTTTCTCTATATTTCTTTCTAAGTAACAATGGGCATATTAGATTAAGCCAGTGATTTTCTAGCTTTTCATTTTAAGTATTTTTTTAAGTAAAATAACATATGAAATTTATAAAGTTGTTTAAAATACATCCAGGGGACTTCTAGAATTTTCCAGCAGTATAGTAGAATCAAACACCATGATTGGCCTTCTTGCTGAAAACAATTAAAAATTTCTAAATAAAGTCCTGAAAGTAGTTAAGGCTAAAAGGCCAAAATCCAGTGAAAACAGGAAGCTAAGGAGGCATGTCACACACCAAAGACAAGCTTGACTTTGAGGGCATTTGCCATGAGAATGAACTTGAGCATCAGCTTTTATGATCTTATGAAACGCACAGGGCAGGAGACAAAGAAACCCAGAGTCCATCCAAGGTCTTTAATATAATAGGAGACCTCTGAACGGCCTAAATGCTCAGTGTAGGGGAGGACCAGAAATTACATTCCTCTCGTGAGACCGAAAGAAAAGAAAATCACAAAATAGAAAACCTCATGAGCACAGTGCTCAGAAAGGACAGAGAATCAAACTAGCCCCTCAAAGTTTTCAAGTATTATAATTGTCAAGCAAAGGATTTAAAATAATTGTGTTTAGTATGTATATAAAACTCAGCAAGTTTGCTTTTGGAATTAAAAATTCAGTTGCTAAGACTTTTTATATATAGCTGAGAAAGAATTAGTGAATTTGAAACTGAATCTGAAAAATTATCCAGATCAAAACACAGAGAGATGAAGAGATGGGAAATATGAAAGGTAAGTCAAGTGGTGTAGACAACACAGTGAGAAGGTCAAACATGTATCTTATTGGAAATTCAGTGCGAGAAGAAAAAATGGCAGAAGGAACATTTGAAGATTTAACCGCTAAGAATTTCTTCAGCTTTATACTATTTATAGTATAATTACTATTTTACGCTATTTATATCGAATAGTATAAATAAACAAACCTAACACATGGTAGCAAATTGCACAACACCAAAAATAAAAACATCTTACAAACAACAGGGGTGGATCAAATTACCTGCAAAAATTAACAACTTGATTGAGAGTTTGCTTCTCAAAATTAACGACAGAGAAGTAACAACAATGGAATATCTTCAATGTGCAGGGAGAAAGATAAATGTCAACCCGAAGTTTTAGGCTTAGTGACAATATCTTTCAAAAACAAAGGCAAAGTGCTGTGGAAAACAGTATAGAGATTTCTCAAAAAACTAAATATAGAACTACCACATGACCCAGCAATTCCACTCCTGGGTATATATCGGAAAAAAACAAAATCACTAATTTGAAAAGATACATGCACCTCAATGTTCATAGCAGCATTATTTACAATTGCCAAGACATGGAAGCAACCTAAGTGTCTATCAATAGATGAAGGGATAAAGAACAACGGCATACACTCGTCCATAAAGAAGAGTGGCAAAGTTGCTGCCACTTGCAACAACATGGATGGATGTGGAGGGCATTATGCTAAGTGAAATAAGTCACTTATCACTTATATGTAAATCTATCTATGCGATATCACTTATATGTAGAATCTAAAAAAAACTACAACAGACTAATAAATACAATGAAAAAGGAGACTATCAGATATAGAGTTGCCAGTAGGGAGAGGGAAGGAAGAAGGGGCAACAAAGGGGTATGAGAGTAGGAGGTACAAACTATTTGGTATAAAATAAGCTATAAGGATATATTGTACAACACAGGGAATAAAGAAATATTTTATAATAACTAGAAATAGAGTATAACCTTTAAAAATTGTGAATCACTACATTGTACACCTATACCTTATATAATATTATACATCAACTACACTTTAATTTAAAAAAAGGCAAAGTAAAGATATTTTCAGATAAAGAAAACTGAGAGTCAGCTATTTCTCAGCAGAGCCATGGTTCCTTTTAGCAAGACACGGAATTAGAATCTAAGATCAGGGTGCTAGATGTGTTCATAGCTATGGGGGTGTTTTTGTTTCTTGGCCTTTTCAGTGACTAGAGCTACAAACTATCTGCACATACAGTCACACCTAGGCAAACATGTGCACACATTCATGTATGATCATGCACACATGACATGCATTTACCCACAGGTATGCATATGGTAGAAACCATAAACTTACACTGGTGGCTCCATTCCAATCCCTCCCCACGCGTTCTCTCTTACTCTCTCTTACTCCATACCTGCATGTCCCTTCTTTCATGGTGACAGATCTGGCTCCCATGAACACATTTACTCACTTGTTGGATCCTCTCATACATCAAAATTGTTTCAGAACTGTTTTACCTACACCACTACAAAAACCAAGCTCAACTAAAAAGATTTCCAGATGTGTTTGTACTTCTTTCCCCACAATCTTGTCCATGACAAAGAGTATACAATCAAATACTATGTTCATAAATTAGCTTAATGAAGAGTGTTTTTGGATGGTCTTTCAGTGTGCTTATGGAATTCATTTAAAATACAATTAGGTTCGTATGTTTCAGTTTGCTTTCAGTTTTAGTTTTTCCTCTCTTCCCAATCTTGTTGAATCAGTTTTATTTATTTATTTTTTATAATATAGAACATGAAAATGCTTCCAAAAGCAAACTTAAAAAAAAAGAGGTACATTTGGAGAAATGTCACAACTTTGCCTATGTCTTCCTCTCTGATTCCCACCATGACTAGTAGGTAAAAACTTTGTCGAAATCTAACATTGTAGATTTGTCTTTCCTTCCTGTGTTTTTTTTTGAAATGAACAGTAGATATTTGAATGCTTTCTTATTTCCTCTTACAAAAGAGGCATTTTGCTTCTTAAAAACTCAAGGGTTAAAGAAGAAATAGTGCTAAAAATCAGAAAATATATAGGACAAAATTATAATGATGATACTGAATATCAAAACATATGGATGTAGCTAAAATAATACTAAATGAATGCATTAGCATCCATCTTAAGAGGTCAGAACAAAAGCATCAGAATAAAAGCAAACAAAACAGAAGGAAGGAAATGAGAATAGATGAGCAGAATAAAAACCAACCACACAACAGAGAGGGCTGAGACAGACAAAAGTTATTCTTGAACAGCAGATAAAATTCACAAAATACTGCTTAGGAGCAAATAAAAAAAAAGAAAGAGAAAGAGAACAAATAATTATAATCCAAAGAAAAGGATGAAATAAATTTAGATGTAGCGAAAGATTAGAAATACAGTAAGAGGTTATTTTTAATAACCTTATGCTAATAGGTAAATTACTTTTAAAACTGCACCAAAAATTCACTCAAGAATACATAGAAAGACTAAACAATACCATCTATTGAACATTTGGAATCATTAAATAAAATTATTTCTAGGAGAAAACACCATGTGGTATTTATTACCTAGGATAAATACCAAATTGTTTTTTAAGTTATAAATTTACCCAAATTATATCAAAGGGTAGAAAACCAGAGAATATTTACCAAACTCATTTTGGGGGGGGAAGCTAACATGATCTTGATGTCAAAACCTGAGACAAGAACTGCACAAAAAAGACATGATAGGCCATTCCTTTTCATGACCAAATGTATTGGAACCTGTTAACTATCCCCCAGCCTTTGTTTCTTATAGTAATAGAAGTTCACATGGAACTGCAGATAAACTGGGCTCGTGGCCACCCAGCCAGAGAAAATATTTTTCTACTTCTCTTGCAGCTATATATAGCCATAGCATTAACTTTGGGTGAATGAGATGTGAATGGATCTGAGAAGGACAATTTCCTGGTCATCTTTTTTAGAACTCTGTTCAAGACTCCCTAGCCCTCTTTTAACTGGCTGAGAAGTGGTATAACTTGGAAGCCAAGTACTCAGTACAGAAACCTGCCCTGCCAGCCATGAACACCTTGCCTGCTCCTGACTATTACCAGGGAGAAAAGTAAATGTTTATCTTATGCATGCTACTCTATGTTGGATGTCTTTGTTGTAGCAGCTTAGTTTCTAGCCTAATTAATATAAAATAGATGCAAAAATCTTAAATACATTAGCAAACTGAATGCAGCAAAACATATAAAAGATGGCCAAGTGGTGTTTATTTCAGGAGTGCAAGGGTGGCTTAATGTAAAACAATCCATTAATATATTGCATCACATTAGTAGCTCAAAGAAGAAAAATAACATAATAATCTCAACAATTGCATTAAAAAAATTGGGTGACATTCAAATGCTTGACAAAATAAGGATTGAGGAAAAAAGTGTAGTTACCACACAAAAAAACTGAATAGTATACTCAATGTGATACATAAACATATTCCCTTTAAGTTAAGGACATCACAAGTTGCCCACACTAACTTCTACTAAGGGTGCTACGGGAAGTGAAAGCAGCACAGTAAGAGAAAAAATAAATGAAACAGTTAGAAAGGAAGAAATAAAAGGACCACTATTAGTTGATAATAGGATTCTCTGTATAAAAATCTCAAAGAATTTTAGATAAAGTATTGCATTTACTAAGAAAATTAAGCAAATTTTCTGGATAACTTGTGTTCCTTAGAGTTGTCTAGACACAAACACCAATTACATTTCTTCTATACATCAGGGAATTTAATTTTAAAAGGTATTATTTATAAAGGTATCAAATTCCCGCCAAATAAATCCAGCTGCTTTTCTACTTTATGTGGCAAATTTTAAAATTTTTATTGAAAAATTTTAAATATCCTACCCACACCTCTGAAAGATATATTCTGTTCAGAGAGAGAATGACTCAAAATCGTTATGAGGCTAATTCTTAACAAACTGACCTATCAATTCAATTCCAATCAGAATTCTAATCCAGTCCCCAACAGGGATTTTCTGTGTGTGGAATAAAATAAGCTGATTCTAAAATGTATATGGAAGAATACAGGGTCAAGAATAGTCAATATATTTCCTAAAATAAGAAAACAAGGAGCAGGGAAATCAATTTATGGGATTATTATGAAATATATTAAGATTGGGTGGCTTGGGGCTGTGGGAATGGCTCAGTGGTGGAGCATGTGCTTAGCATGTATGAGGTCCTGGGTTCAGTCTCCATTAGCTCCATCAAAAAAAAAAAAAAAAAAAGATTGGGTGGCTTGGGAGCACACATCTGGAAGACATGACTCTTTTCAGAGCTGGTGCTGTTGATTAGTGAGCAGAGAGACTTTTCAATAAAAGAAACTAGGCATTAAAAAAAAATGAATTAGACCCTTACCTCACACTATAAACACAAATCAATTTCAGGTGGATGAAAGACTTCAAGTGGAATGTAAAATTATAGAACTTTTACAAGATGACATAGGAACTATCTTTGCAACCTGGATTGGGGCAGGGCTTTTTATTCAATACATAATAAATCTCTGGAGACATACTGGGAGACACTGAAAGGGTGTCGTTTTAGGGCTCTGATCCTGCAGTTAACCAAAGAGAAGAGGCACACCACATGGGGCACAAAGGATGCGCCAAATCGTGTTTGGGGAAGAAAGATAGACTGGCTTCTCATACAGGACTCCTTATATTCACACTCCAGTAGGGCTGACTACCATGTCCTTCAACAGTCAGACAGTTTTAGGAAGGCAAAGCAATGAAAAATATCATTGACATACATCAACAGGAAATGTAGTTCACTGAATTATCTTGCATAAGCAATAAAATAAATATTAAAGGTTAATATTGAGTCACAGAGGACATACCTTCCTATCAATATTAACAGATGTAGTACATTAGCACCTGAAAGCTATACTTAACATTTTCATCTGTAAAATAGATAGAAAGAAGTAATTCCTAGAGCATATAAAAATGATGTATAGCCAGAGACTTCTGCCATGAACTACCCCCAAAATTATTTGGTTTTAAGACAATGAATCACGGAAGCACCATTAAAAGCTGAGGCTAGCGAACATAAGAATTTTTCCTCTAGGTTCATCCTCACTAGCCGGTGACCTCACAGTCATGGTCATAAATATTTTAACCCCTGTGCTTCCTCCTGTGAGTTACCTGCTCATAGGAGATGGATAAAACCCAGGTAACTGTAAGAAATGCCTTCTCCTTCCACTTCTCTCCTCCCCGCTCCCCGATGGTGTCCCTCCCCCTCCGCCCCTCTACTTTCCCTTCCCCATCCTCTTTCTTCCCCTCCCCCTCCTCTTCCTCCTTCTGCCTCTCCCTTCTTATTTTGCCAAGACAAATATTACTAACAATTGGAGACAAGTGTAGAAAATGATTTTCTTTATAAAGAGGAGAGAGAGGAGTACAAAGTTTGAATTTGGAGCACATTTAAAACTAATTTTAATAAGTGAAAAATATAACCCTAATGTGTTTCTGATATCAGATGCTTATTGTATTTTCAGGAGTCTAGGACAATTTTTCTCTGTATGCTCAAAAAGGAAGAAAGCCCTATTTCCCCTATCTAAATAATTTCAGGTACATATCAGATCAATAAACTACAGCTGGCATAAAACAATGATTATTTCATAAGGACAAGTCCTTGTGAAATAATCGTAAATGTCTAGATTTGTAGCTGTGACTTCTTTTATAATGATAACAGAAACATCAATTACTTTCTTTCCAACTAAAACAATTTGGCAACACTGGAGAGAAGAACACTGAAAAAGCAATGTCTAATAACTGTCATGAGAACACATTGGCCTCCACTTTCAAGTTTCTAATTTATGTACTCAATTCAAGTGAAAGAATGTGGATATCGCATTGTTCCCCATCTATCCGCGTCTCTTCTCTTCGGCCTCAGAGTCTCAAACTCACTGGGCTCAGTGCCATCATGGCACCTGAGAGCACCTGTCCTGCCAGTTAGTGATTTCTGAAGACACCGGCCAAGGTCATCACCAACAGCAAGGTTAAAGTGGCCCTTCAGTACTCTAAAGTCCCCAAGGTTAATTAGGATGGCATAGTTGCATAGATTCACTCTTAAGTCTGTGCATTTGATCATAAATGTTGCTAAAAAAATACTGATGTCAAAGACTCTTTATAAACTTTATTCTTATTCCAGCTCTTTTTCCCTCTGGTGTCTGACGGACTTCTGATTCCTGTGGCTTTTTTTGGTCTCTTCCTTGGCTGGCCCTTCAGGAATGAGGACGGAGTGTGGTGTTCTTGGTCTGATTTCTAATAAGTTCTATGCAAGGCTCATGCCCAGGGACTGCCTTGGGACTGCCATGGCCTCTTTCGGAGGGATTATGCAAGTTTTGGACAAGGGCTGCAGGGAAATGGAGCTATGCCACCAGTTTTGTCTGCAAAGTTACAGCAGTCCTGCTGAAACCTTTCACAGTCTTCATTTGCTCCCCACTTCAGCCCGTGCTTTGGATGTTTTCATCTTACATCTTCTTGCTTTTTCCTTCTGGATTTTCCTTTTAACTGAGGTTGAAAAGGCACTACAAGAATAGTATGCAACTGGCCCCTGTTTTGAGGTATTCAATTTGTGGATACAGAATTTTGGCTTCTGTGACCTCCACCCTCTGGTGAGACACCATGTTATATTTTGTTACATGACAAAAGGGACTTTACAGATGTAATTAAGGTTATGAGACTTAAAACAGGGAGATTATTGTGGATTATTGGACCAGCCTCGTCTAATCACCTGAGTCCTCGAAGGCAGAGAACTTTCTCTATTTGCAAGCAGAAGAAAGATGCATCAGAAGAGGAAGTGAAAGAATGAGCAGGACTTGAGCCACTGTTGCTGGCTTTGAAGATGAAGGGGCCCTGAGTGAGGGAATGCAGTGGCCTCTAGAAGTTGAGAACATTGTGCTGACAGCCAGGAAGGAAAGGGTAGCCGTATGGAACTGATCTGTGCCAATAGCATGAAGGAGCCTAAAAGCAGATTCCAACCCCATCCAACCCCAGGGCCTCCAGATAGGAGCCCACAATGGCAGACACACTGATTTTGGTTTCATGAGACTTTGAGCAGAGGAACTAGATGAACCCACCAGGACTTCTCACCTACAGATCTGTGAGATAAGTTTGTATTGTCTTAAGCCATTTAGATGATGGTAATTTGTTACAGCAGCAATAGAAAACCAGCGTAAGTTATCATTTTTTTCTTTTACAATTTCTCATCTCTCTTTTCTCCTTTTAAACAGGAAACTGCCTCTGTGGCCTAGTTCTGGGGAGCCAAGAGGTAGGGAGTGTGCCCAGAATGAATCTGCACATTTTTCTGGCCTTTGTTGAATGAAATCTAAGACTAAAGGGAAAAGGCATTCCTGAGCTTAAGTAGAATGTCTAGATGAGAAGAAACCGGAAGAGGAAAGGGGGATAGTTTCTTGCAAACCTGAGCTATCCCTGGGTGTGGGGGCAGGAGACTGGGAGGGAAGAACAGGGATCACCAGAGTGGTCCTCAGAATTGGTAGCCCAAGAAAGGATCCCTGCCTGGAATGAGGCTGGTGGTTGGACCAGGTGGAGGACCACCACTGGGAGCATTGTGTGAAAGCTCAGAGTGATGAGGAGCCCGCACCATTGCTCCTGCACTACTACAGTGCATGTGCCTCTACAGTCACCCAGGGAGCCTGATGGAAGAAGCATGAGGGCTCCTGAGCCAGGACAGGTATGGCCCACAGTCCCACCACCTTATAAGACGTGGTCCTCTGCTTCCACCCAGTTCCCCACTACATCTAGGGGTTTGTAGGGTACACTGGCCATGTTCTCTCGAGCAGGAGACTTTAGTCACCCTCTATGGCCATTCTCCTCTGTTCCCATCCTGCTGAGTGTGGAGATGTTCCTGGCACCGTCCCGGCTCCGTCCTGCTCCGCGTTCCCGGGCATGACTGTTCTAGTTCTCCACTCAGCTCACTGCATCTGTGTCAGGTATCACCAGCCGCCTGGTGGGGGAGGAAGGGTTCCTCAGTTCACCCCCAGGATACACACTCTACAAAGCAGCATCACCTCTTGGTGTCTTCAACCTACAGAACTATCACCACAAACCAAGTGACCACATACTTCCTTATAAAACCAGGATAGTTGAGAGGAGAAGTGATTGAAAATTACACCACAACAAGAGGCTCAGAAACCCAGGTTATCCCAGCCAAATCAGGAGGTGTGGTCACCTTAGGGAAAAAGCTCTTTTCTTTGTTACACTTTTTTGGCCAGTCTCTGCTCTCGGGGTGCTGTGGCCGAGACCCCAGGGTGTGCTGGACAAATCTGTCTGTGTGGGAGGGAAAATGTGCTCTAACTGGTACACTGTGCTGGGCTCAGGATTTCCCTCCCCTTCCTTGCTGACCCTTTATTCTTTGGATCATGCTGGGCTGGCTCACTTTCCCTTCTTGTAGGATCAGGTCCTCCATGGAGGGTTTGCGTGCCTCAGGCAGATAGGTTCATGCCAGATTACCCCTATATCTTCAGGCAGACCTGAGCAGGCCTGGACAGGAGGGTACATATGGTTCATACTGTCAAGGTGTCTATGTTATGTGACCAAGCCTTATGGTCACACAACTGGAGACTGGAAACTATTAATCCAAGTCTTCCAAATTCCATCCCCATGTTTTCTCTTCAACATCACAAAGTTCCAGGTAACTAGAGCAAGGCTTCCTTGCTGGCAGTGCCTGTAATTCTTGACTGGGCCAGAAGTGGGTTCTCAGAGCTTCCTCATCAGTCACTTCAGGCCTCACACATCCCAGGGGACTCTGATGATTGAACCCATGTAGTTTTCTAAAAGTAATGCTTCGTCCACTTGGAAAAATAAAATTGCCACTATGGAAATGACTGGGAACCAGAAGCACAGAAGGAAAATTTAACCTAAGCAAAAGTTCATGAAATGAGAAACTTCAATTTAATAGCTACTAAGCCTGAATACTCACGTCATTGGTCACAGAGGACACAGCGTTTCCTCAATAGCACATGGAAGAAAAGAGCTGGCAATTTGGACCTTAAGAACCCTTTGTTTCTACAGCTGTGTCTCCGTAGAACCTTATTTGATTCTCACTCCATGGTCTGAGGATGCTGATGTCTGTGTACCCTTCTGAGGGAGTCACACAGTTAGAATATATTGCTATAAAATGATCAGGTATAATTTTGTAAGGCAAGGTTAGAAAATATTGCAGCCTCTCCTTTTCCCCTCATTCAGACCTAGTTTATTAAGTTAAAAAAAAAAGGAAGAAATGTACCTTCAAACAAACACACTAAATTAGACCTTTCAAAACACCTGTCGTTAAAAGATGATTTGTTGAAACTTCAGACAGGTTAAATGTATGCTACAATTTGAGTGAAAAAATTAGCTTTCCAGGGTTGCAATTACAATCCTACTTAGTTGCCATGGTGATCACACAGCATATGGATTTTGTCAGATAAAGACATCAGGGGTGGTGAGAAGGGACAGTGTATTTTCTGAATCACCACATGCCAAGTGTCAACTCTTTTGCAGTTCTCTTGCAAAAAAAAAATTTTTTTTTAAAGGAAAAACATCTGGATTCAGAGAGGGGGTTGGGAAGAGGAATACGGCTTTGGAAGGGTCAAAAAAAGGATGACTCAAAATGTTTGAAGAGAATCTGAATTATAAAAAACTTGAACATTAATGCCAAATTGTGTAATAAGGACCCCTTGGGGTTTCGGCGTTAGAAGAACATACTGTCTACCATATATGTTCCAGTAATGGGTGGCCCATGGGTTCAATTTCTCCCCTATTTTAACTGTATGTGTATCTACAGTTATTTTTGTTAATGTTGATCTGCTGAGCCAGTATAAAAGCTTCAAGGTAGAATAAGAACGTCCCCTGGGCTGAAGACACAAGCGTCAAAGATGGGAAATGATCTAAAATGAATGTCTTCATGTAACAAGAGGAAAAACCAAAAGACTAAATACCCTAATGAACTCTAATGAAACTTGGAATTTTCAATTTACAGTTCTCTTCATTTATCATTCAGAATGTCTACACTCATGACAATGACATCTGTTCTGCCAGCGTGAAAGTGAAATTGAAAGATCGTGCAACATCTCTGTCTGCAGTAGTGGGGTACAGAGTCTCAGTTGGCTAGCCTGGGTCCAGTGGCCTAACTGGCTGTAAGGGATCAGTGGTGGTTGCAACTCATTAGCCACCATAGCAACCATAAACTCCTGACCTTAGAGACTTCACTTTACTGTGGGAAGAGGAATAATTAAATGACAGCAAGTAAAACATAAGACACATGAGATATTTGCAGAGTATAATAAGGACAGGGAAATAGGGAAACTGAGGTCTTGTAATGATAAGTCCATCATAGGGGAAGAGGTCAGGGAGTGGTTCGTCAGGGGTCTACTCCAGATGGGAGGGCCCTGAGAAGACAACCCCAGGAGGTCATCCATGAGCTAGAGGATCTGAGGGACGAGACACAGGCAGCCAACCAAAGATCTGGGGAAAGATCAGAGCAAAACAACAACACAGAGACTTTGAGGAGTCAAGAGTCTGACTGAAGCAGAATGAGGAGCAGAAGAGGCTGTAACAGTCATCAAAACAGCATGATATTGGCACAAAACAAGACATATGGATCAATGGAATAGAAACAGAGAGCCCAGAAATAAACCCACACACCTCTGGTCAATTAATCTTCTACAAAGGAGGCAAAACTATACAATGGAGAAAAGACAGTTTCTTCAGCGAGTGGTGTTGGGAAACTGGATAGTTGCATATAAGTCAATGAAGTTAAAACACTCCTTCACACCACACACAAAAATAAACTCAAAATGGCTCAAAGACTTAAATACAAGACATGGCACCATAAAACTCCCAGAAGAGAATATAGGCAAAATATAGGCAGGCATAAATCGTAGCAATGTTTTCTTAGGTCAGTCTCCCAAGACAATAGAAATAAAAGCAAAAATAAACAAATGGGACCTAATCAAACATACAAGCTTTTGCACAGCAAAGAAAATCATAAACAAAATGAAAAGACAACCTACAGACTGGGGGGAAATATTTGCAAGCTATGTGACTGAAAAGGGCTTAATTTCCCAAATAAACAAACATACAACTCAATAACAACAACAACAACAACAAAAAACTCAATCAAAAAATGGGCAGAAGACCTAAATAGACATTTCTCCAAAGCAGCCATACAAATGGCCAACAGGCACATGAAAAGATGCTCAATATCGCTAATTATTAGAGAAATGCAAATCAAAATTACGCTGATGTATCAGCTCACACCAGTCAGAATGGCCATCTTTAAAAAGTCTACAAACAATAAATGATGGAGAGGGTGTGGAGAAAAGGGAACCCACCTACACTGTTGGTGGGAATGTAAATTGGTGCAGCCAGTATGGAGAACAGTATGGAGGTTCCTTTAGTAACTAAAACCAGAGTTGCCATATGATCCAGCAATCCCACTCCTGGGCATATGTCCAGAGATAACTCTAATTAGAAAAGATACATGCACCCGAATGTTCATAGCAGCACTATTTACAATAGCCAAGACATAGAAGCAACTCAAATGTCCATCAATAGATGAATGGACAAATGGACAAAGAAGATGTGGTACACACACACACACACACACACACACACACACACACAGTGGAATACTTCTTATCCACAAAAAAAGAACGAAATAATGCCTTTTATAGCACCATGGATGGACCTAGGGATTGTCATACTAAATGAAGCAAACCAGACAGAAAAAGACAAATATCACGTAATATTGCTTATATGTGGACTCTAAAATATGATACAAATGAACTGATTAACAAAACAGAAAGAGACTCATAGACATAGAAGACAAACTTATGGTTACCAGGGGGGAAAAGAGATGGGGAAGGGATAAATTAGGAGTTTGGGATTAGCAGATACAAACCACTATATATAATACAGTTAAACAACAAGGTCCTGCTGTATAACACAGGGAACTATATTCAATATCCTGTAATAAACCATAATGTAAAAGAATATACAAATGAATATATACATACAAAACTGAATCACTTTGCTATACACCAGAAAGTAACACAACATCGTAAATCAACTATATTTCAATGTCAATAAAATTTTTTAAAAAATTTTAAAGAAAGAATGTAAAAGAAGTTTCCAACAGGGGAGATCACAAAGCGTCTGGTGGTCCAAGATACAGGCTTGGTTTTAGTCTATTTCCTCTATAGAAACTATAGAATTATATCAAATTTCTCCAGAATTTATAAAAATGTTAGCATTAGACATCTTGGGAGGATTGCCTGTGAAAAGAAACACATGGGGCTGGATGGAGTGCTTTCAGGATGTTTTGCACAAGTCCTGGCCAGTGTCTGGGCTGACTACATTGATGAAGGGTGGAATTCCCTCTTACTCCCCCGGGGTGATCCGGCAATGGTACCCAAGCCTTGATGATCATCAGGATAACTGGTGGAGCTTGTTAAAAATTCAGGTTCCTGACCCCTCTCTCAGGCTTTCTTAATCAAAGTCACATGGCAGGGTCCAGACAGGGGCCTCTCTTTCTGTTAAATCCTTCCAGATGAGTCAGATCATCAGCCAGGTTGGGACACCCAGCGCAGGGCATAGGAGGAGGCCATTTCTACCGATGCCAGAGAGACCTAGGAAATGGGAGGGACAAGCACTTCTAACTTTCACAAATGAGGATGAAGGGGGTATCAGGAGAGGACCCCTCTGTCGAGTTTGGATTCCCCTTACAGTCCCACACTGCCAGTCTGTTGACTCATTTAGTGCTTCTCATCCTAAAATGGAGATGATTTCTCAGAACTGCAGATCTGTCTGGGTATGTTAATAGTGTGTCTGTGTCTTTAAATAGAAAGGCATTAGGGAATATTGGCCCAGGCTAATTATACACATCCGTTATAGCTAATAATTAAAATTTGCCTTAGGCTTTGTGGGAGGGTTGCTCTTAGGGACTAAGGGTTGGTTCTTCCTCCCCCGTTGTTCTACATATTTACAAATTAATTTAAATGTGAAATCTGCAACATTGATAATTATAAATGCTTAGCTAAATAGAAATGTGTTAGCCTTGAGATAGGCTCCTTGTAAGATAACTAAGACTCAACCACTGACCCAAGAAATCTCCCTCCAATCCACTCCATTGCTGTGGTGGAGGGGGCTACCTAGACAAGTGGACAAGACAAAAAAACAAAAACAAAAACAATGCCTCTTCAGTCTCAGTCAGCCTAGTTTCTTGGAAGTCAGTGTAGGGCTCAGAAAATGTCCACAGTATAGACATCTTTTTGAAGCTGGACCCAGATCAACATCCAATTTAATACAGGTCAGCGAACAAGTGTTAAAAAGCAAGGTCTCTCGCCTGCTTTCAATCTATACTGGATTAAAAACAATGATTTAGAGGTGAAAGGCTCTGTGTACCCCTGCCGTGAGCTCAGCACTTCGGCTATTCTTCAGCGCTGAAGTCCCTGGCACCGTATTTTCCTGAGGTCATCTTCGTCAGACAGGACGTTGCTTGGGCTCATCCTGCCAGAGAATTTATTATATCGATTTGGGGAATAAGGTTAATTGAAATGAACTTTGGGTTTTAAAGGTAGGTTTGGGGCCAGCCTGAACAATTAAAATGGAATTCTTCTCCTTTAAATGACTCGGGCTCATTTGACTGCACGGACAGCGCTGTTTAGAACAGAGGCAGGCGTAATTTTACCACGCGGAATGCTCATTTACTTTTCCCCTGTTGCTATAACAACTCACTTTTGAACCAGACGTGGTGATAGAAAGCCTTGGCTTCCCGATGAATTTCACATTGGTTTTGTTTAGACTTTCAATCAGTTCAACTTGGAACTGCAGCTGTAAATGCGGGAATAGATTTTACTCTTTCCTTTTTTAGAAACCTTGCTTGGGACTGAAGCTTTGTGTTGCCATCTTGCCTCAAGGGTTACACCCTGTGCACAGTTTGTGATTTCCCTGGCATAAATCACGTTTCAAGCTCAGACTGTGTGCTGTTCTCTCCCTTAAAGGTAACACCAGGGTTTTTTGCTACTCTTGACAGAGAAATATGACCATCAAGCCATTCTGTTTCTCAGTCTTCTTCGGTCCAAACGTTACCAGCAAGACCTGTGTCTTTGCAGGATCTGGGGATCTATAAACCTCTAAATTGTGTTAAGCCGCACACGGCACAGCAATGCGCATTGTTTCTTAATGACTTTGAGGCAATGGCAAGTGGATTTGGCAAAGGTAGAAACAGACAAATATTTTCAGAGAAACACAAAAGAGTAATCACACACCCAATGGGGCGCCAGTTCTGCTTCTGTCCACTTCACACACACACACACACACACCCCACACACACATACACACACTCACATACACACACACATACACACACACACCCCCACACACACCCACACCCACACACTCTCACACACACCCCCCCCACACATAAACACACACACACACACCCCCACAATAACAGATGCTAATGAGGACCTAAAATATATGCCCTTGCTTTTGGAGGAGTAGGCTCTCAAAGGCTGAGTTGGACACAGGCAGAATTAAGAACTGAATCGAACAATGGACTCAAATTTTAGGGGTGAAACAAATGCTTTCTAGTCAACATCTATACTTTCCTTTAGAGGAAGATAAACTACAGGATGTTTTTCATGGCTTTATATCATTTTCAAAAAATCATAGGATTTTGGAGGCTAAGAAATAAGATGTGAAAAACAATTTCAGGAAATATAACTCCCCTTGCCACCCCGATCTTTAGCAAGATAGGAATCGGCCATTGTTACCTCTTTTTGTCCATAGGTCTTAGGAAGAAGTACTGGGACTGTGAACTATGCATTGTTAATCAATAGCCTCTATTCCTTAAATATTAAGTTTAATACCTAGATATTTATACTGTAAACGCATTGAAAATGCCAAGGTATCATTTGAATGTCAATGAGATAATGCAACATGTGATGTGCCAACATTTTGGTCCTTTTCTGATCCACTGTTTTTCTCTTGATTGTCCAGGTAATTCCAAGACCCATGATGACAAACACAAGTTAGAAGCTATGCTTTATGGCAGAATGTAGACAACACATTTGTTCCTTATGGCATTATCAAAAATGTGACCTATTTGGTGACATAATAATGATGACCTTTAGATAAGGATATCTGTCTTCAATTCTGGTGAATCTATTAAAAGTAGTCTTCAAACACAGAATTACATACAAGGGACAAACCTAGTAAGGAGACTGACTCTCTATCTCCCCACCTCCCACACACACCATATCTCACTATCTCTCTGTTCATCTCTCTATCAACAAAGAAGGAAATGTCAAATGTGACCCAAGGGGCTGGAAAGCCACAGTGTGAATCTGGACTCCTGTTTTACAGGAGCGGAGTTGGACAGGCAGGCTCTCTGGAGTCCCTGCCTGATAACCAGCTATTTGAGAATGTAAATTTGTAGTTCTCCAAACTCACAGTTTCTAGTTAACTTTGTAAACAAAGTGTGGAAGGAGGAGAATCAATATTTGAACACCTCTAAATGTTAGGTGCTGGTTTTGTTTAAAATTAGTCACATCTTAAGCGGTTTTCTAAGCAAATGTGTGAAAAATGGGTCAAATCAGTTGAGAAATGTCCACTAATCACTAGCCCTGATTTTCATTTCTGGCTTGATAAACAAGCAATGTTTAAAATATTTTTATAATTTAGAGTTACGAGAGGAGCAGAAGATACACAATTATAACATCAGCAAGGATTTTCATTCTTTCTCAAGAATTTCTTTGTAATTTAGGACATATCTTAACTAGTTCCCCAAAGAATTGAAGAAGGCCTATTTTCAGGGGGGAGGGTATAGCTCAGTGCTAGAGTGCATGCTTAGCATGCATGAGTCATGGGTTTGATCCCCAGTACCTCCGTTAAATAAAAATCAATCAATCAATCTGATTACTCACCCCCCCCAAAAAAGAAGGCATATTTTCCCTTTTCATGATGTACCTCATGATGTTACTTTTTCATAGAAAAAATTATTCGGACACATTCACAGCTAAGAGTGACACAGTTCATGGAAGAAATACGATTTAAGAATATGATTAATATTTCAATAGCAACCAAGGAGGGCACAGTAGGGGCTGGCACTGAGCTCTCTGAGGTCTCCCTTAATGACCTGGATGAATAAGGAGAGCGCTGTCTCCTTCTCCACATGACTTGGACAAGATTCCGTGCCACCTTGACAGCTGGAGGGGTTGTCACAGCCACTTGCGGGCATCACAGAGTGGTGGGCCCAGATCTTGAGCCCCTGACACCAGGCCCATGTGCCAAACTTCCAGGAACACTGCCTGCTAAATAGCTGTGTTCAGAGATGAGTAAGAAGATAAAAAACATTTTGAGAAGGGAAATAGCAAGAACAATACAAGATGTTTTAAAAGAACTATCTGGCCAGATACATGGACCCGGAGAAGGATCTTGAATTAAAGTGCACCTCTGGCAAAATACGGTGCACAACTGCAAGGAAAGGGCTGGACAGAAATGAGACCACAAGAAGGTGGAGACATTCATCCATTCACTTAGTCATTAAAAAAAAAAAGTACTTTGAGGGGTTAATCCACACCAGTCTCTGTGCTAATTATTTGGAAAACAAGGATGGGTAAACTGCAGTCCTTGTCCTCAAGCAGCTGAAAGTCTAATGGACGAGGAGGTAAATAAACACAGCCATCCCGTGACACTAAATGCTGAAATAAAGTGCACTGGCAGCCAGCTGGGCAGGGCGCTGCCAAGAGGGTGACGGGTGAACCAGGTCTTGAATGAAAGAGGCATTTCCCAGATGTAGATTGGAACTGGCGATGGAGATGAAAAGATCTGGAGTTGGAATTATGTCTACTATGTGTGTGAAACGCCTTTAAAGTTAAGCGCGAGGTTTGAGGCGCTAATTCATTGTAGGATTTTTTTTTTTCTTTAACCAGTGTAGTGATGTGATTAGGCCTGTGTTTTGGAAAGAGTGCCCAGGGCAGTGCGGTGAATGGACTGGGGATGGAGAGACTCAGAGATGGGTCAGCTTTTTAAGACAAAGCCATCATTGAGGGAGTTGCTGCTGAGGCCTAAATTAAGTCAGGGGACCTGTCCTAAAAGCATATTCTCAGCATACTAATTTGCATCACAATTTGCTGAGTAGAGTTCTGCCCAGCTGTATGGTAGAAGGAAAAACTGCCAGTTACTCTGATTTAAGCTGAAATGCTTGTAAGTTTTTAGATTATATGCTCAGTTTCAGCGCAGTTCAGAGAAGCATGCGTTTCTTCTTTCCTCCGTACTGTATTTCTCTGAGCTCAGTTCCTCATCTGCAAAATGATGCTATCACAGCACCTCCTTCATGAGAAAGAAGCAGGATACTGCCTCCAGGGGCTGAAGTGCTTAGCACAGTGGAAGGTACACCTCAGTCACTCAATAAATGTCAGCTCTGATTATGTTATGTGCACATTGACTTGAACTGGCTCATGTGTTCACGTGTGTGGTGGGTATGAGTGTGTGTGTGTGTGTGGGTGCCTATGTGCCTGTGATATATTTGTGTGCTGGGTGTGAGTATTGTGGTATGTACATGAATGTGTGACATTCAAATGTCCCTTTCTTAACTCCACCAGATTCTGTATTTTCAAAAATTCACTAGAAGTTCTTTTGTTGGACTATTTCAGGTAGCCAAGCCATTTAAAGCATGAAATTGTTATCTACTGCAAGACTACATTTTAAAAATAAAGAACAACTAGGAAAAGGGAAGGATACCATATTCCAATGGCACTGAAGAATCATTTTGTCATTAACTTGGATCCTCCTTTGTCAGCAGTCCTCATTGCCAAAGTTGAATGGACATCCTTGACATCATTAAAAACAACAACAACAACAAAACCCCTGCTGTAGCCAAAAATGCTTTCTATATTTAGGGGAAATAATTTCAATCAACCACTCACAAAGAAGTCAACAGAGGCCTGTGAAAGAAAAAAAGACTTTCAATCCTTGATGAGGAAGTTTTGTGATCAACACTAAAATTTTTCTCATGATTTTTGAAAAGGTATTTCTAGGAACAATAGTGAAATTATTGTTCACTTCATTTATCAAAAACATCTCTTGCCCCTGTTTGAATGTGAGGAACGAATGATAAGCATCTTACATGTTCATCCTATCTCCCTTGAGCATCTTATTCCATTAAAAGGATTTATTTAACTCTAAAGCCAGCAGTTATGTAGCTTGAGTGTGCTATTTGAAATCCCATCTCCAAAGTGGTGTTTCTGCCTATTATATTTCTGCAACTGTTTACCACTTGCTCATTTTCTGCTAAAGTTGCATTGAATCTTGGAGAGAGAGGGAGTTTTGGTGTCAGAAGATCCAGGTTCAAATTGCAGCTTTGCCACTTAGTAGGTGTTTGATTCAGGAGAAGAGATTTTTATCCATGTTGTAAAATATAGAACTTAGCTAAAAGCTACTTCAGGAGGTTCAAAAATGAATAGATAAAACATTTATCACATCACCTGTAATCTTTGCCATTACTAACCCACTAACCCGTCACTAATTCACACGGTAGAAAGTATTATCTATTCAGGAGTTCACATAGCTCATAGATTGTATATATGGTGATAGTCAGTTTGTGACCAATTCTTTTTTATTGCTAATGCAATTCACAAGGTGCCAACCAACAGCCTTGGTCCACTGGAATTCTCAATTACACACCGAACAAGAAATCAGAAACATTCCTTCCCACAGCATCATATAGGTGGGACATCCAATAGCAACCCCAGCTGTACCACTTGCATACTACAAGGCATTCACTATGCACAACTGAGAAGTAGGGGTACGTGCAGAACTTGACTCAGCAGAAGAGAAGAGTTAATAGAATTGGAAAACCATAGCTATCTTCAAAATTCAAACAACACAAAAATAAGCAACTGCAAAATTCACTCCAACCAACACTCTATCTGCCTTATTCAGACACCACCTGCGGGAAGCCTATAGCCCTTGCAGTCGAACTTCTCAGGAAGGTGCCAGGAGTTTTTGATCATAACGTTGACATTTCTTTAGTGAAAGGCACTTGACTTTGGAAATGATTCTCCCAGGCAGGCAGGACAATCCGTGTGTGATTGGAGCCAGCACAGAGAAAGGCCAGTATTTCACCACCAGCCAGTCTTTCTTTGGTTTGTGCTTTGATCTAACAGCTGCTGAAGTTTGGCGATCCCTTCTGAGCAAACCTGGGGTGGTATTTGGGCCGGTCAGCATGGTTTCTTACAAATCACTGCTTAAAAAACTAGAGATCACAGATCAAAAAAAAAAAAAAAATCACAGACCGAAAAATAAAACAAATACAACTACATAATAAACCAACTGTAAGCTTAGTTCAGGGTAGATTAGAAGGGGAGAAAAAAAGGAAATTGTAACTAAGACCCTCAGTTCAAGGCAGAGCATGAGGCTTCCCCCAGCCGGCCTGGTGGCTGCAGGGGTGCCGGGGGTGGCGGCTAAGAGCCTAGGGTTTTCTGAATGCTTACTCCAAACAAACTGGAATGCTCGAAACTTCCCATGGAGCCAGCGCGCTCAGCAAGCAACAAAAGCAAACTGAGATGAAGACATTCTTCAGGCTGCCTCTCTTATGCCTATAATCCCCAAATCAAACACTTCTTTCTTATGTGTGCTTCTCCAGACAGCTGTAAAGACAGGCGGACAGAGTCCCAGGTCCCTGTAGGATACAGGGCAAAGCTGGTCTCCCAGAGAATCTAAACCATCCTGAGCTGACTATGTTAATGAACTTTCCCTGGACTGCATCACCTAAATACCCCTGCTGATATCGAGATGTCTAATTTGTAAATATCAACCAGCCGCTTCCCTGACTGTAGAGGAAACTGGTACCTACAGCTCCCGTTTGTGATGGGTTGGCCTCACAGAGGAGCAAGCATCCCCTTTTCATCTAGGGCTGAAGATATTCTTAGGTTGGGCACAGGGCACATGGTTCTCATCGTTCGAATCCATCTTTGCCTACAGCCTCAGACACTGTTCTTTCTTTGCATCTTCTGCTCTTTGAGCAGGAAGGTTAGCATTACCCCCAGGCTCCTCTCTGTTGCTTTCCAGGCAGTCACTTGAAAGAGGTCTCATCTTAATTAAGTCAAAACCCCTTCATCAGTGTAGTTGTCCTCGACCAGGCCAGCCCAAAGCACACAATTAGGCCAGCAAGCCCTTTACCATAAACTGTGTTTTAAAAGGGAAGCCTCCTAGGAGGACAGAGGCCTGCCTTCTCTGTCTCTAAAACTGCCCTATTGTTTTGATGCTGAGCAGAATGAGAGCGCAAAGCTGTAGAAATCATACAATGTGCCGTTTGGAAAAAGAACAGCCATCAAACAAGTTGATGTGTTGAAGACAACATATTAGGTGCAAATATTTAAATAGCCTTTCCGGCTTCTAAGTGAGTTGTCGTCCTTAGGCAGCCTATGAATTATTATTTCCATTTTATAAATGAAGAGCATGAAGAGGCCAACTCAGTCTGCCTCTATGTCAGCAGTGCTGGGCAGGGAACACCCCCATTGCCACTGTGGCGAGTACCCCTTTGGTCTGGTAGCCAGCTCAGCAAGACTGGCCCGGGGGCTTCAGTTCCACTGGTGGGTTGACTGGAGAATTCTTAAACAAGTCTTCCTCTCCTGCCCATCATTAGCCTCCCACTTCTCACAACACAGGTTTTCAGGAAACTCTGATCCCCAATCCAAAGGAGCCTCCCAAGGAAGAGAATCAAAGCTTTAGATGCCACAGTCTGAGCCACTGGGATAAAAGTCAACAGTTTTCGGGGATTTTGTGAACCATTTAACATGAGATTGGTAGCTTAAAATTGGCCACCTTGAGACTCTGTACATTATGGAAATCAGCAAGTATTACAAATTAGAGCCCTCTCTCCTACCCCAAAAGCCAGTGATTCAACAGTTAACTGCTGGACAGGAACATATCGAGTGAGACAAGGAAGGCCAAAGAGGGAGATTCATCCTCCTGAGATGCTCAGTACCACCCCGGCTTGAGGGAAAGCCAGCAGGTTCCTTTAAAAGACAACAATAAAGATAGGTCCGACCAGGTCAGTCCACCTTCTACTCTTGGTATCATTGTACATTTTAGGCTTGTTTATTTGTTTCTTACATAAGTAACAAATGGATGTATTCTTGTTGCAAAAAAATTGGAATAATAATATATGGAGTCAAAAAAGGTCCCTCTCATTCATTTTCTCTTCGCCTTTTTCTCAAGTTAAGTACTCATCAGTTTCATATACCTGCTCACTCTTCTGTCTGGGCACATAAACACATATGTGAATATAAACATATATTTTCACACACATACGTGTTCGCATATACTCTTCTGTGTTTTATATTTTCACAAAATCTAGTCTGGTCAAGATATTCAAGGACTCAGTTCAAATGTCAGCTCACCAGACCCCTTGCCGTTCACTGATGCTCATTCTCATCAGAGCAGAGGTGATTCCTCCTGACTTTACATTTCTTGCACTACCATTAATGCTTCAGGACATGCCTGAAAAATCTGTCATTTATGTGAAATACAAATTGGCATATTTTTGGTTGCACCATAAAATGTCTACTGCGATGCTGTTGATAAACCTCCTTGTCTTTCTGAACATAAATTAGAAACAAATAACTTGAAGGAAATATGATAGAGATGATAGACTTCATATGTAAAAATCAATTATTTTGAAATATGTGGGGCTTCTTTTATATAAATAGCTCATAAAATTAGTTTTGTTTATTGATGTTTGAGGAAAACAACTGTATATTCGAAATGTCGATTATATTGTTGAAAATATAATTAATTACTGGACTAAAGTAGGATATTATCTCACATGATATGATTTATGGAAAGTACTTTAAAAGTTGTAATGTGTTTATACAAACAGGTACCTATTGATGTCATGCATAAAAAGAGATATTTGTTCTTTCTCCTTTGTATAAATATATTATTAAAGGGGCTATATATCAGGCATGCATTCTTTATGCTTTGACACATGTTTCACAAGATTTTCTCCACGTAAATGTTTATTCCTAACTCACTAAGCAATTGTCATGCATTATGCATAAGCCTTCAACTTTCAATATTCAGATAATTTAGGCTTTTCTATATATAATTTAAATCCCCATACATATAAATGACTAGCAATATATTTTAGTTAAGCACTACTAATTCTCAGGTTATTCAGGATGACAAGGAATCGGCTTGGCAAGAAGAGTCCAGAAAGACCGATAATTCTCAGGACATCAGCACTTTGCAGGGCATGCCACGGCTTTCCATGATGAACTTGAATAATCAAGCACTATGTTAACACTGATTATTTCCTTAGTAGTCAGGTGAAGTCCCCTGGCAGGCACATGTCTTCATTTCCTTTCAGACTCTTCTGTGTTTGGCGTAATACAACCCACTAAACACTATTAAGTGAATAGCTGCAAGGGTAATGAAAACAATAGCCAAACCATGAAACGTACCCAAGTCCATCAAAACATGTAGGTGAGCTTGACATCTCTTTTATTCAAAAGCTATTTCCTAAATGTCTTAATGACCACTGAGCATTTGTTACACATCGGCACGTTGCTAGTGGCGTCCACATTTAATGTCAAAACAGCCACTTCTTAATCTTCAAATAGCAATGGCAGGTGTAGCTGCAAATCTCATAGCCTTAGGAGACTGAGGCAAGCATTGATTTGATAGACCAGCAGACCGAAGTTTCTGCCTTTTCCTCTTTTAAATAAGCTCACTCTTCTGGTAGCAAGCACTTAGGGGATTCCCAAAATATTTGCAAACATTTCTGTCAGACAGCATCACCGTCACCATATGATTTAAACAAGCATGTATTCATCTCACTTAAACCAGATGTCATCTGAGTAGACGAGAAATGAATCTTTTGCTCCTGACAGCTTGTTTCTTTCCGGTAACACTTTCCAGCAGGGATTGTCTAAAGGCACAACACACTTTCCTTATATCTAGACAAGAGGATGAAAGTCCAACTGCTAAAGGAAAAAGGGTTTCTTCAAGATGATGCTCCTTAAAAACAAACCCCCTTTCCCTTCAGATAGGGGATGTGGCAAGGAAAGAGATGACATCTTCAAGATCGAAGCTCCCTTTGTGGCTTAAGAATGAAAATTCTGTTACTATTGCCACCTCTAACTCCAACCTGAAGGATCATCCCCAATAACTGAAGACTAGTTCCCATTAACTAAAATGTGCTAGGAATGGTGCTAAGCATTTTGCTAACATCATCTCATTTAATCCTCACAACAACTTTAGACTCAGGTTTCTTCTCTCCACTTTATAGCTGAGAAAACCAAGGTACAGAGAGGAGCTGAGTGAACTGCTCGAGGACTTCCAGAGATTAAGGACGAGGCAAATTAGTGACTCACACCAGGCCTTGTGACTCCAAAGTCTGCTAGATTGTTGGTATCTCAGGTTCTGGGCTGATGAGCTTAAGTCTTCTGCATCTCCTCTTGCTTAGTTGTGAGATTAGGGAGTTGGAACAACTAAGGGTCTTTCAGTTTAAGGTTTCTAAAATACGTAAACACTTTCCTACACCTACAAAACGATTCTTGTAACATTTTTGATCATCTGCAAACATCTGTACCCTACCTATGGTAAATAGGCAAGATGTTAGCTTCTCAGTATATAAAATACATCCTGACGGTTTTCCAGTTTGTTTATAACTCTCAGGTAAGAAAATGGATTGCAGAAGCCTTAAGAATAAAGGACATTCGTAAATCTCATTTTGAGGGCAGGTTAGGCCAGACGATCAGAGAAAGATTATGTGTATATATATATGTGACATAAAGAATTATTTCTAGGGTCCCTGAACAGTTCCCGAGGCACCTGGACGGCTTAATATAATGACTGTTCGAAAACTGAGGATGAAGCAGAAAGAAGGAGATGGTGAACAAATGATTGGTGAGCACTGCTGTTTTGCAATGTTAAGGTGTTTTCGATGAATCCTATAGGTTCAGGCTAGCTTCCAGGTCAAGAGGTCGTGATTCAAACGGCCAGAACTGCTGGGTGAACTTTAAAGGATCTCCCTCCTTGCTATAGGCCAAAGAGGCATTTAAAGAAAAATATCAACCATCCCTAGTGCCCTCTGTGCTTATATCACCTGCTTCTCTCTTTCAATGGTAAGATGTGGAGACGAGAGAACCTAATCCGGAATGTTGGCTGGTAAATGAGAAGACCTTCCAAGGACTACACCAGCGATAAGGGACACGTGCGTGTCTCTTTTGGGGCTATTGCAATCGAATTCATTTCCAACCCTTTATGGCATCATAGATGTTACAGCGCACCTCCTTTTCCACATGCAACCAAGAATATACCCTCCTCCCCACTTTGGGGGGACATCTGTTTATGGGAATAAATTGCTGATGATCAGAAAAAAATTTCTAAGCATAAAAATTTAATATTACAGGGTGCATGTGGACAGAGACTGGGGAGTAGCATTTGTGTTAGGGTAGTGAGATTATGAGACAACTTGTTTTTATAGTTTATGTTTCCACTGATGCAGCTATAATATTGTTTTAACCATAAATGCAGAAATCAGGGAGGAGGAAGTTAATTTGACATAATATAAATTGATGTGCAACAACATAACTTCCACACGTGGCTCTCCATCAGCAAAAGTAAGCCCTTATTATGTGTGTTCTCTGGGATCACCCATGGGAAGGATCTGAATTTCTGACAGTCTTAAATGTGACAGCAGCCTTTTAGCATGGAGACGAGCACAGTAATTTGGCAGCAAACCCAAGACCCATGCTCACCAGACTGGTAGATCGGAAATAAATCACAGATGTCACACACATGCTCTCTGAGAAGGGAGAGAATTGATAAGGTGCCAAACCCCATCACACCCACACCGTTCTTGTTCCAATTGATAGAACCTCTCACCCTTGAAATTCTGACAAGTACTATTAGGGAAAGAGACTCCAACTCATCTCTCTTCCTGACTCTTTATCCATCTTTCCAAACAGTTTCTATCTGAGCTCAGTCTCAGGCTCATTTAATTATGACATCTGAATCAATACTCCATACTAGACCCAGCCTGTACCAGCGTGCTTGGCAGTTTCCAACATCCATGACAGCCTTTCTAAAAATGTTCATCTTCTCATTTCGAAAGGAGGGTATCCAGAGTAACATTAGGTATCTTTATTTATTTTTAATTTTTGAAACCAGTTGTTACTTACAAGCCTAACAAGATTTAATACGTATGTTCAAAAAATATATATATTGCACTTTCTGAATTCAGATTCACTTTCTGTCTCTGAAATGCTAAGCTATACACTACAAAAATGGAAATGAAGCCAATAGCAATTTAAATAAATTACAAGCTGAAAACAACCTGCCTTGGTGATGTTTTAAATGAAACGTATTAACTATAAAAACATCAGGATGCTTTAGAATATCTCAAGAGACCTCATTCTGATACTGTGGTGGATTTGTAGCTATCTGCATGTAATGGAACATAGCATGAGGTTTAGGGGAAAAAAAATTCACAAAAGTGATATGCTTAATTTGGAACCTGATTTGGTGAAATAAACATGATCAGTTAACAGGTATTAATGCTCTTTACACACAGAATGCACAACTTAAGAGGACTTCTGGTTGAAAAGCTCTCTTTATGTATAATATATAGTTATGGTTATGCACTAAGAGCATATACAATGGCCCTGAATCAGAACCCTTAGAGTTTTGTCCCTGTGGACCACATCTCTGAGTCTAGTACAAATTACTTGTAATCAGTTTCCTTGTCCGTCAAATGTTTGTAGGAGATCCCAGGGTAATAAACCTCAATGTTTGAAATTCTGTGAATATAAGGACATCTCAGTTGTGTGTGTTTAAGCCTTTAAAATATTTATAAAGGAATTTTTGGTCACTTTCTACCAGGTATAGGCTTGTGTGTGTCTATGAGCTGTAGGCTTAGATGTGTCTCTAGGTTATATCGGCCTGTATGTATATATGCATGAGTCTACGGGACATGGAGGCCTCTCTAATCCATATGGTTTTAGGCCTATATGTGTCTATACAGTGTAGGTTTCTAAGGATCTAAAAGGTATAAACCAGTATGTGTCACTGGAGTGTGGGCCTGTCTATGTCTAACAGGCACAGAGCTCTGTGTTTACAGGATATAGGCCTCAAATGTCTTGAAAATATCTGCATGTGGTCGAAGAATTCATTACATTAACTTGATAAGACTGCTTCTAGTTTTCTGAATAAACTCTGCAATTTTACCACGAGGAACAAGGGACACACACAGACACACATACTCACTCACACATGTCCTCACTCACAAATATGTAAAATTACTTCTTGGAAGTCTCAGAGAGAAGTCTAGGAGATACAGGCTTCGGTCATAGGTAAGTTCTTTTCATCATGGGGAATTAAAAAAAATGATTGTAGAAAATCTTCTTGATGCTTTGGAAGATGTCACATCAAAGTCAATTGTTTGGCGACTATTTTTAATGCTCCTACCAAAAATTTAAAATATAAAAAAAAAAGACCCTCTGTATCTTTCCCCTGAGAGCACTTAGTTTTACTGCCACTAGTGGTAACTTAAATTCGTTAAGCTTGGGATTGTCCTCAAGGAGATATAGCCACTATGATTTGCTGCCTATGGGAATGATATATGATTGATAAGAATTCACATGTTCTCAAGAGGGAACTCAGGCCTAATACAACTTAGCAGGTGTCCCAGAGGATAACATTCATGGTTTACATTTATTATTGTCTCTATCTTGTCAAACCCCTTGATTAGATCACTGTTGTACATTATGTACCAGAATGTTGTTTCTTGCTCAAACTACCATCTCACAGAGGCACCCAAAGCATGGAAAAATTCTCCATAAAACACACAGCAGGTCTTCAAAGTGCATTCAGGGATCGCTGCATGTTTTGACAGCTTCTAGTAACTAGGTTCTAGCAGTTAGCAAAGTATGTGTTGTTACATAAGCCCTCACGAATGACCGAGAATAAAATTTCATCTCATTTACCATATGTGCACACGGTGATCTTTTATGAATCCTAAAAATATCCTTCAAAACACTTCCTAAAATACCCTATATATTTTTCTGGCTTATGGGAGAGAGCTGAGAAAAGATGGCAGAATTCTATTTGCCTATTTTTAAACTTAATTTCTCACCATTTGCAGACCATTTAACTTTTAAACTTTCATAGAAGGGAAGAACTAGAGTTCCCCAAGTCTCGTTTCTTAAACCTTGACTTGGACTTTACCTTGACTCAGACATCTTCTAGGACCATAAAAGTATTGTTAGGGACTCCTTCCATAACCTGATTGGTTAGAAATATTTTGTCTACCAAGAGCTCTCTACAGAGGAACTTTTTAATTAGACATGTCAGCTGTGGAAGTCATGCAAGACAACTGCCCTGGACTGGGCTGTTTTCTGATGCCAGAATCTATGAAGAAAATGTAACCCTAGTTCTCTGAACGCTCTTCATCAGTACCCCATGTAGATCCAAAGAGAAACAGAGTCAGCATAAGAAACAGCTGGTGTAATTCAGCATTAAGAGCCCTTCCTTAAGGTAATCATTTAAATTGTTGCCCAAACCTTGACATTTATTTTCTGGAAAAAAAGTTCACTGACTGTGTTGCTAGGGTGGCCTGCATAAGTTGCAACTGTTCCAGGCTATGCAAATATTTGCTCATCATTCAGTGTCTTGGGCCTCAGTTTTCTTATATTTATTATATTGAAAAATATGTTATATCTCAATTTCTTTTAGTCTTCCAGGATGCCCAAATTATGAATGATCCTCAATAGTCAATTACCAGAAAAAATATATTCTAAAAGCATTATGACATATTTAAATAACGTTCTCCAAATAGTCTATACTTCACTTCACTGCATAACCTGTTAGAGGTTTCAGCTAACTGGAAAAATCATCAGTTCATATGGAGAAGATCTGTTTTCTGTTGACTGTAAGCTTAATTTGTGCTAACAGTGAATTTGCACTTGTAAAAAAGTGCCGTCTTAGTGGAAGGCCAGCCTTGAGAGCATTGGGGAAAGCAGTATTCACTACTGCTCAGTCCACACCTGGAACAGTACACCCAGGATGACCTGGAGCAATTCCAGGCATGAGTGATGAGGGCAGCAGTGGCCTGTAAACTACCTCATTTCTGGAGAGGTAGAAATAAGTGGGAATACTTAGATTAGATGAAGAAGACATTACAGCAAACCTTAAACTCAAGTACTGTGATGTGGAAAAGAGATTTAGAGTTCCAAAGACTAAGACAGTAGCCAACAAACTGAAGTTACAGGGACAAGGTCCACATCAATGAATGGAATTCCTTTCTCATATTCTAATGTGTTCACAAACAAAACAGATGCCTTGCGAGGGAGTGAGCTCCTTGTCACTTAAACTGTTCAAGCAGCAGCTGGCTTCTCCCATGGGGGACAGATGGGAATCAACTACATCAAGAGTTTCTAAATTGTGTTCCCCAGCATCTGAGGAGGGTCCACAGAGGTGCCTTCGGGAGGTAGTGGAGGGAGGTAGTGGAGAATTAGGATGGTGGGGGTTGGTCAGTAGCATCAGGTTTAAATAGAGAATTTCACTGCATGGCAAACTATAGCATCAGCTGGCCAAACTTGATAGAAAAAAAAAAAGGTATGCTGTAATTTTTGTTGCTAGAGTCACACTGCAAAGGATGACTTAATCTTGACAAAATATGCCATGTAAATGCTTTAATTTCAATTTTTATTGGTTCTCTAGTTTTATTTTTTATATAACATGTAAATATGTTCTACTATTTCAGTTATATAGGAGCTATAAACATGTCACATACTGTCTTCTATTTTTCTATACTTCCAAAACCCCAGAATTAAAGGTTAAATTGCTACAAGAAGATACACCAAAACTTAGGTCAAAATGTGTGTTTCAGTGGACCACTGGGTATCTCAGTGCCTCAGAATGGCCATTACTAACAAAGTGCCACCCCGAGGCCGGGGACCAAAAGCCGTGTGAAAAGAGAAGAGGTGGGTTTATCTGAAATTGATCTAATTTAACCTTTCGGGCCCATCACCTCTTCCAAGGTCCTGCTGATAATTCTGTATTCTGAATTTTGTATTTTTTCCTGAAAGATGATCTCCCAGATTAAATAAGCTTCAGGCCCTACATAATCTAGATTCACCCCTGGATAAAAGAAACTCCACTGGTTTGATTTCGAGAAAACCAAGATCTTTTATAAGGAGGAGAACCTGTACTGCTTAAGAAGATGGGCTGTGGAGTCACACTGCCTGGGTCAAAAATCTGGTCTGTGCCACCAAAGAGCTGCATGACCTTGGGTCTGTTCCTTAACCAGTTTAAACCATGGTTTCCTCCTTAGTTGTAAGGAGCAGTACCACCCACATCTTGAGAGTGTGTTCTTTCATTCAGCCTTATTTACTGAACACAAACTAGGGCCCAGGCCCAGGAGAGTGGATCAGTAGAGGACATCTCCACGGTATCAGGAGAACATATTGGTTGCACAGTATACTTTCTATTCAAATTTCCAGATGACAGTGTGAAATGTAGAATTTGTGTGTTAATTGGTGAGACTTGTATATTACTAAGGGGAAAAAAAAGAAGACTGGAAATCTGAATACATTTTAGATATGGTCCACCTGATTTTCCAATAGGAGACCCCACACTGGGGATTTACCAGCCCCATCTCTTTCTCACGGCCTTCATGCTGGAAACATGTATCGGGTAAAATTCCAGAAGGAGGTCTTGATACATGAGGCAGTAGTTGTTCAGCAACTAATTTATAGGAAAGCATGTGTTCCCTCCCAGGTTCTTCATTACAGCCAGGAACGTGTGTTGCTGGCAACACCAGCAGAACTCACTCCCTCTGATGGTTCAGCAGAGCCAGAGTTTGGCAAGTTATAAGGCCCGGTACACATGCATTTGTTTCCACAACCTTCTAGCTAAGGTTTTATCTGGAGCTTTTAATTAAATTTTTATATGGCAGAGAGGCAACTTCTTATAAGCTAATAACCTCACTGCTGTGCAGCAGAAGCACAGGGATCTGCACATGCCCATTAAGCTACCCTTGAAGTATATATCTTCAAATTATGTGAGGAAGAAGCCAAGTTCAATGGCAAGAGGAACTCTGTAGCTCTGAAGAATTATGAGAGAGGTCACATTTGTGAATGGGGCATAGTATGCTTACCCATTTCAATGGAAATCATTTTCTCAATTCTGTTCAAAATCTTTGTTGAAGATTTACTTTTTTCTTATTGTTTTAAAAATCTGAGACTTAATCCTGAACAGAGACTATCAACAGAAATATCAAATAATTTCAGGATCAGAGTTCTACTTTGGGCATTGAGTTCTTCACACTGGCAACCTATATGTTATATAAATTAACTTGATGGCATAATCAGTATTTCAATCCACTTGACATAAACACAGTGTGAGTTTCTCTCTTCCATTTTTCTCTATTAATATGATAAAAAGAAGTCTTCCTTGCCTTATTTCAGATTTAACAAACCACTGACGGGAAAAAGAGGGAAAGTGGGTCCTCTTCCTTTTCAAACCCTGGGTAACCTTGGCAGCGCATAAGCCTCTATCAAAGGCAAACAAGGCCGTAAATAACAATTATTTCCCATTCACAAAAGTTGCCTTTGACAGTCTAAGAAATAACAAATTACAAGTGAAAAGTCCCCAAGAGGATTTAAAGCACTTGAATCATTCCGAACCTGTTTTGATGTTGTTTCTTTAGAGCGAAATTATTAACTCCTGTGAGGAACTACAACCAAGTTTGTGATTCCTGAGTGTTGGACCTGAGCACAATCAGAGGCAGAAAAGTCTACTGTCAAAGATTTTTTGAAAACGAAGACAGCTAAGACATTTTGAGGGCCTCAAATTCAGGAGTATTCTCTCCTTCTTTTATATCTTCACTATGAATATATATGTATATATTACCTGTTCTTAGGAAACTTACCTAGTGGGGAGTCAGAATACATTTATTCTTTTGATTCATTTGTTCTTTCACTCTTATCTAGTGAACTCCTGTAGTGTTGGTATAGGAATAGCAACATGGTATTGGTATAGGGGTTCCTATAGAGTTGGAACTTGATGAGTGCATTTAACCTACATGCCTGTGAGGCAAGGAATGAAGGTTGAACAGAAAGCGCTCATCATGCCAGGAAGTAGCTGTGTGACTGGGTGTCACCTTCTGGGCTGCAGTTGTTTTCACTGTAAGAGGCTCCTCCTACTTACAAAATTCTCTTACAGTCCTAATAACGCACTGTGCATACAACTAGAACTACTGCAGTCACTTCCAGGCAGGTGCCGTTCAAGGATGCCAAAATAAGACTAGGTAATAAAGATGAATCAAGGATTAGTCAGATGAGTGGTTCACACAATGCATAATCAAAGAGCACCCAATTGTGAAGACTCTTGAGCTGTGTAACTAGATTTTTATTCTGTTTATTCTGTTTTGATATACTAACAGAGTCCCAAAAGGAATTATATTTAAGACTAAGAAGAGGCAGCTGGTGGTAATGTAGGTATAATTCTATCAAGAAATTCAGCTGGAACCAGAATGTAAAAATGAGATGGTCAGGTGATTAGATTTGTACATATTTCTACTATTTCCAGAAAATGACAATTTCTGCAATTATTCAAAAACTAATGCCCACAGTGTCTTTCTATGACATATTTCTTTATCCCAAATGACTATAGTATGACTCTGGTATTATTTTGTTATGCATACCTTATCTCAGAAATGGAATGTAAACTGCCCTGTATATTTCAAAACTGATTTTGCTTTTCAAGTACTATGCCTCAAATTACAGATTTGGCTAAAAAGGCTTTGTTACAGCACTACAGTTCTTCTGACAGAAAAACAGGACAGCAGTACACTTCTTCTGCTCAAAAACCAGAGCTGCTTCTGCCTGAGGCATTGAGGAGGAATTCGATGAGTTAATAATTAGGGGCACTTCATTCTTACTCTTCAACAAAGGCAATTATTTCAGTTTTAAATATTGGGGTCACATTTTTACATTCCAGCTGATTCAGAGAGATATCTGTAAAAGATGTAAAATTCAGAAGGCTTTGGTTTTCTCTTACATGATTCCAAAATGCTAGACTAGCACTTTAGATCTGGGGATTTGGGACTAAGGCATAATTAGAAGCAAACCCGGCATTGACAACAGTGTTCCAATGCCATTTTATCCCCCAAGAGGAAATTATAAAGGATATGCTTAGTCACTATTAGTGAAATTATAGTATGATAGTTATTACTCTTTACGATTTAAGCAATAGTTACCGCAGTAAATTAAAATTCAACTAGACAGTGGAACTCTTGATTCTTAGGTTGAATGTACGACATTTCCATTCTTACAGATCAAAAACAGTTGAATATTGGCATTTTCATATGATTCAATCTACTCTTAGATTTAGATAAGCTTTTTTACATTTCATATAGATTTTATAACAAAATAAGTCATAACTGCAGTTACTCTAATTTAATTTCTCATCAAATTGTTAATTATCTAGTATGTTTGGACTTTCCCCCGAAGGACACGGCTTAACACTGAATTTCTCAATAAGTAAGTTAATGTGGGTGTGGATAGTTTTTACATGAATGTACACTAGTAATAATGCTTTGGTTTTTGTCCTGGGGATGGAGGAAAGCTGGCAAATTTTAACATCCCCTGAGCTGTCTCTGAGCTTTTTATCAATGTCAAGGCAGCCACCCATCAGGGTAAGGTCCCAGCAGCAGCAGAGTCACTTTATTGTCGGATCCACAAAAATCATCAAACACAGTGTAATATCTAGCGTTCTTGATAGTTCATATATGTAAATCTATGAAACAATGAATGAATACTCACTGCTTACACATCCTAAGAACTTGTATCCTTAACAGCATTCGTCATATATAGCACTATTCGTAGTTCAGTTCAAATGCCAAACTGAAGCAATGGGAATATTCCTTGAGCAAAATATAAATAAATCACTGCAGTGGAATTCAATTAGATTGAATTTGCTGTTCTTTGGTACAGTAGCAGAGGCGTGGCAGTGCCTGAGAGCACAATCATGTGGCACCTGATTTGGAACAGGTCCACCAGGCTCTGCCCTTGGAAACTAAGAAAGAGGAGGGCATGCTTTGTGAACGAGTTTGCACTGGAGCAGAAAGAACCAAAGAAAAAGTTGGCCTTCTTCCCTCAGCACTTCTACAAAGACACAAAATGTGCGATGAAGGGTGCAGACAGGAGGAATCTCTCCAAGCTAAGCTCCAGGGAAAGGTCGCTTTGTCTTCCTTGGAAACTCACAAAAGACACTAGTGTGGAGTTTAAGGATTGTCAAATTTCCCTTCAACTGGGGAACATGCCAAGTGTCCCAGACATCCCTAGGCACTCAAGGATCACACAGAAAACAAAAACAACCAAACTGTGCAGGAGAGTCTACGGAAAGGACTTGGACAGCTTCCCAATTCCAGGATAGCCAGAGAGTGCTTCTAATGTACTGAGCAGCAGATGGAAGGAGAAGGAAGGAGAGGAGGTTGACTGCAAGTCTCGTCCTAGCATTCAGGGGGGTTTCAACATTTCTCTAAAATTCTTAACAGAAGGAATTCTATTTATGAACTTTACCTCGTGAAAACAGACAAAGCCTAACTAAAATCACCAGTAAAATCTCAAACACAAAAAACCACCACCTGTGGTTCTTCCAGTTTTAGGTGAAGCGTCTCTGCAAGGATTTTCACTTGAAATTTCCCTTCTTTCCTTATGATGGAGAAAAGCACATATTTTCCTTTGTGATTGAAATATGCATTTCCAGACAATAATGTCTGTGCCCTGCCTGATGATGTCACTCAGTAATTGATTAAAGGACAGATAACAGTGATATCTTTAACTTGGTAATTAAAGTTCTCTACACTTTGAACATCAAACGCAGTTGAATCTGCTTATGATATGCGTTAAGTTAGAGCAAGACGCTCAGGAATAGGTGAAGATGAAGTCCCTGTCCACCCACAATGCAGCTGGGTAGGGGTGGAAACTGGATTCTGGGAATTGGAGGAGCTGATATATTTGGATGCAAAATTAAGTAAGTTCAGCTGTTGAAGTAAAAAGGTGTTTTGCCATTTGGTCTGTCCATTTAACCAAGAGTATCTATGTCTAGAACGTTCTCACTAGTACAGAGGCATCCAGAATGAAATTCTCAGAGATAACTGTACAATTTCTATAACTGGTTGTAAAACAAAAATATTATACATGATTTTTTAATATCTTCTAAGAGGGACATAATAAGGAAAATATATTTGCTTTCCAGGAAAGAAAACATATCAGATAAGGTAAATGATTCAATATGTAAGAAAAAAATTTTCATTAATATTCTTCATAAAATTGTTTCATAAAAAAGCTTACATATGAAAATAATTTTTCACTTAAATAGATTTACTCCTTGATGTTAATAGACTTAGCTGCTCAAATTAATTTTAAATTTTGTGAAAAACAATATAAAACATTGGCTTTATTATGATCTGTGAAATTATTTTTTAATATTTCTTTGTACCCTTGAGCAATTTAAAATCTATGAAGTAACACATTCTTTCATAGGAAGCAATCACTATGGTGATTCTGAAAACTTAATTTTTATATTAAACAAAAGCATTAGGCTTTAGAGTTAATTAAGGCAACAAAATGAAATACACAGTTAACTTGAAATATTTATTATCTGCAAGTAATAAAATATTTATACATGACTTAACTGTTTTTATATAAAAAAATGTAGATTTTTAATCCATTACAGTTGAGGTGTGAATAGTGTAAATTAATGCAGGTAAATACTTCTGCTAAGTGCTCTCAGGTGAATTGCAATCAAAATTAAGACCTATAATTAACAAGATAAAGTCACCTCTAACTTACTCTGTTAATTTCAAACAAGGGGAATTAAATGTCATTATTAAAATTAGGCATTATGGAATTAAAACATTCCAAGTTCAATGTTTGTCAGTCCCAACCAGTTTACTTGGTGTTACAGGAAGTTATAAAATTTACCTTTAGGAATTCCATTAAATAATTCTAAGATTTCATTAAATTGTCTCCAAACAGGGACAAGGAAGTCATAGATAATCCCCAAATTTCAAACATATCTGAAATGAAGGTGGTATCAAATCTCATGATAAAGTTGCTATTTTCAAATCTGATATTCTAAAATGGACTTTGATCACTTTCAGATTTCCCTTTCTAAATTTAAATTGCAGGAGTACTAACTAAACAGAATTCAATACAATCGAAACTGAGAATATTAAGGTGATAAACAATGACTTTATGTATTGAAAAAAATAATTCAGTGAAAATAAAAAGAATAAAAAATTGACCACATCTGTACTTTCAAAGTACAGCATTAGTTATATTGGTATAAAGATGTTATGACCCATTCTGTCTCTTTGGAGACACAAGCTTGTTTGAAGCTGTCTTATTTGTGAAGTTTCCAAAATGATTTATCTATAAATATATAATCATCTTTTCCTTCTGTTTTTTTCTACAATAAAAATGTGGTTTTATGTTTTCTAGCAAATGAAGATAATTCATTGCAATGTAAAGCCAAACCTTCATCATGATTCCAGCCATTCCTTGGCATTTTTTTTTTTTTACATTTTTTATTGATTCATAATCATTTTACAGTGTTGTGTCAAATTCTTGGCATGTTAATTAACAAAATGTATTGCACTTAAAATTGAGTGCTCAGAGACATCTGTGTAGATGGACAAATAAACTGTGGGATATATTATGACCCATATTTGGGGAATTTTAGATATTATATGTGTAAATATTTACATTTGAAATAATGAGTGTGTTTACCTATAACATACAATTGTGTTAATTTAATGAAGGAAGATTATGATGTTGGATAGAAGTATATTTATGTTATATATTTCAGATTTTAACAATCAAAAATAAGCAGAATTGGAAATTACCATAGATAATCCACCCCACCCCCCATCTCACTTAAATGCATAGTTTCAAATTTCTTTAAAACTGCTTGATGCAACAGGAAGAGAACTGGACTGGGAGCAAATATTCAGGGCTGAACTTGGACAAGACATTTCACCTTCCTAAGGTTTGGTTCTCATTGTACTTATCTGTAAATAAAACACTGGACTAAATTTCTCTCATACTATTGGATGTTCTCTAAGGTCTTTTTTTGCCCCAGCATTTCACGATCCTTTCAGTCCACCCCTGCAAGACTTCATTGTCAAATTTCATACCCATTTATTTTCCCTGACAGAACTTCTGATAGTCAAATGGTGGAAATGGCAAAAAGAAAAGAAAAAGAAAAAAAGTTTAAACTAGAGAAGATATAGCCGATAAAGCAAGGATTTACAGTGAACTCCCAAGTGTTGCAAAGTTTTAAAAAATGTGCTACATTTTAAAAATGAGGACAAAGTGATTAGTGACAAATAAAGTGCCTTTAAATGAATTTGGAGATCTTGACCCCTTAGTACTACTGACATTGACTGTAGGATGCTTTGACTATTCTAAGATATTCAGTGAAGATAAAAGCACATTAAAAAGAAGAACACTATATGAAGAAAAGGGAAAGAAATTAAAAATTAAAACATAAAATTGGTCAAGCCATAAAAACATAATTAAAAAAGCCCTCGAAGGCATTCGATCATGATTAACATAAAAGTTGTAACATTTTCAATTAAAAAGGGAGATAATTCATTATAAAACGAAATGTAGGCCTTTTCAAGTATTATTTCATATAGGTCCTTTCAGAGATCACCAAAAAGACTTAGTTTAAACAATATTACCATGAAAGAATATTGTAGAATATCTTAATGATATGTTTAAAATGTCAAATAAAATTGATAGCTACTGCCATTAATATATCAGCCACCCAGAAAAGGAAAGATAGCAATCACTCTAAGCAATTACTTTGAGGGTTTCTGTGACTATCTTGATATTTCAAATGAAAGCAGATTGTTTTATTTGCAACATATAACAAACTGACTGTAAATATTTTACACATTTTAAATAGAAAGACAGCAATTCTGAGAAATTTGAAATCCCCAAGAATGATTTGAGGCTTACCTTTTTGGACTGATAAACCACAGAATGCCTGGGACGTAGTAAGTCCTCAATAAAACTTGAACAAAGTGGCTAAGGTTCTACTTTCCTTACGTTAGTTCCCACCAAAAACTATTCTCAGCTTCATCATTGTACCTTTGCAGCAGTTCTCAAAGAGAGTTTTCCGGGTTGTTAATGTTACATGAATGTGGCCAACAGGGGTTAAAAGATGTTCCTTACATGGCAGGAATTATTATTGTTATAACATTATGAAATGCTAATATGCTTACATACATTATGAGGGTCTTCAAGGGGGATATATGGTATATACCAACCCAAAATAGATTTGATCTGTATCTCTCAGAACATCTTTTTGCACTACTGTTTTGCTAAAATCACTTTGAGAATGTGGTTGTGCATGGTTGACCTCCTTGGCCAACCACCCAAATTCCCCTTCATTCCAGCCTCAGTGTTTCTAGATGCACCTAAGGTGTCAAATATAATAGACAACATCTAATGTCTCCTTTATTGATCAGACATACAACCCTGCTGAACCTGCACTGTTCTCCTGGAAGGTGGCACAGGATGGTAAACGCATTTTAACATGCTTTCCTCGTTTGCATTTCTGTGTAAATAAGTTGCTCACTAGTGAGTCCAAGGCATCCACCTGTGTGGTGTATAGAAGTCATTAGAGCTGTGTTAGTAGGAAGGAAAGAAAGGAAGCAAGGAAGGGAAAGAAAGAGGACAGAAAGGGTCACACTCAGCTTTTGATGACCAAAATCAAGTTTTGAGTTAAGTCAACAGTCACGAAGGTCAGAATTGATAAAGAATTCTTTGAAGCCTATTTGCTCTTGCTTGGCATATTGAAAGCCAAACCTGGCTACTAGATCATTGAATTTACTATATACCAGAAGTAGAGAGAACTCAGGGTATCACATAAAGAAAGCAGAACACAATTCCAGGACTGTGGGAAGAGAAAGCTGTGGAGATCAAGGAAGCAGAGAAAGGCACCTTAGCCTTCCCTCTCCATGTCAAAACCCCAGCAGGCAGATGTGTTAGATTGGCTGAAAGGAATGCTGAGAGTAAAGAGGCTCTTATCTTGCTTCCTATTTGGGTTTTTGGGGAGAGATAATTTCACAGCATTCCTGCAACAACCTGGAAGGTCCGAATGGTTGGATACAGTGAGGAAACCCAAGGAACCTGGGCTGCTTTGGGGAGATATTCCAAAGTTCCATTGTGTTCCATTAGGAAAGTAGAAAAGATGGCCGATGCTGCTGGCTGAGAAGTCTTCAGCTTAAACTGCTCTGCACCCCGGCGACAGAGTGATCAGACAAGCTAGAGGCCAACTGTGAGTCAGCTAAACCTCAGGAGGATATGATAAGCCCCCAAAGGCAAAACCACAGTTCATAGCAGCAGTCTGTCTGCCACGCACAAACCTTAACACAATTCAGTGGGCCCCAGCCAGTGCACACTGTGAACCAGCACGATACCAAGAGGCAACGCCCCAAACCCCCTCATGCACCCAGTCATGTGAAGGGTGGTGGCTAGGGTAGAAAGAACAGATGTTATCTGAGCCAGAATCTGCAGGAAGTTGAACTTTGCCTACTTATTCATGACTTTAAATTAGAAGAGATTGAGATACGTTAACTGGCAAGTCTGAATTTCCCCCTACCTGATATAGTGAGAGTTCTAAAAGATCAGAGCAGTCCTAGAAAAATAAACCAGGTTTTTTTCTGCACAGCTAATTACATGCAAATTTTCCATGTCCCTCATTCTCCCAAGATACTTGCCTTCTACACCATGCTTCATATTCCATCTTGCCTTGTTATCTAACTTTTTTGAAGGCTATTATGTCCCGTGTCTTCCCTTGATAATGTAGCTTCATGAGGACAAGAATACATTATATGTCTATACATTATATTTCCATATATTACTATACATTATAAGCATTGTACTAACAAAAGTCACTAGAGCAAAGAGATTAATTCTGATGGTTTTCATAATTCAGCTCAATTATACAATATAGTTGATCATCTTTGGATAATATAACATCTACTATATAACAGAATGTATCTAGTATAATTAAACATTTAATGTTGAAGAGGTATAGTATCTCAACTTACAGTACTACAAAATAATTTTCAAACAGTAGAGAAATGAATGTTGTGTAATTATCACTCATATAATCATAGCTACTTTTACCCGGCCGTGGAAATTCAGCATGGTCATTATATGCTATTGATAGCTACACTGGCATTTTTAATAAGAAAAATAATGATATCTTAGATACATTCACTGGCAGAAACTTTAGAACATCGGCTTTTGAAGTGGAAGGTGTTCATAATAGAAGGAGCATGATACAAATCATGAAACCTAAGTTAAAAAATAGACTTTATCTCAAGTAAGAGATTTTCCAAGTTCTCTTACAGTGAAAATAAAACTCAGCCACTTCTCCAGATGTGACCTTCTGGGTGGCTTACCTGAATAAAGTGAAAAGACTTCTAAAAATAACAAAGGAAGATCTCACGCCAAAATGGGGTTACAGATTGGAAACAGTGTCTTTATACTACTGTTGCCTGAGCTAAGGGATAGAGTTAAATATACTTCATTTTCTTGGATTTTTTTTCTCCATCATAGGAATGGTGTAAATAAGTAGCCCCTGGCCTTTTCAAACCTACACCAACATATTTCATTTATGGTATCCAATAAGGTCAGAAGGCAAAGAATAAAACACTCCCAGCATGGGCTAACTTTGTCAATTCAAAACGTGGTTCGCTATTCAGCCCGTTGTTAAGCAAGCTGTTCAAATAATGTCTTGGTTCACATGTCTGTGGGTCTCTGATAGGCTTCAAAGTCTGGGGAGCAGCCTATGCAAGTCTGAAATCTAACCTTCCTCACCCTTCCATCTTTCTGTCTCCTGTTTTCTGATCTTTTTAATCCAGAGTCTTTAATAGAAAAATTCTATTGCAGGAATGAAAACAGCATGGGGTCAAAATCCCATACAGGCTATTTAAAGCAACATCCACAGTCTTTTGAATGTTTCAAGAGCAATTTAGTTTACCTCTGGGTACTCTTCTTCAAACTGTTCTATTAAACACACATAAACACCAGTCAAACATATTTTAAGGTCAGATTATCAAAAGCCAAAAACCAGATAAATCTAAATGTTTAAATAAAAGGCTCTTCAAGAAACAAACTACACATATCTCAGATCAATTAATTAATATCAAAGCAAGAGTTTTTGGATGGAGAATGTGAAGGAGTGGATAACAGAATATAGTAGAACCATTTCTAATGTCTTTAAGGACCAACTGCTTCTAACAAAATCAATAACCTGAACCAATAGCTAGTAAGACAATCAAGTACACGTTAGACATACAGAGACTTAATTACCTATATTTCATGCCAAACACAATGTGGTCTAGCATTTTTTTTTTTGCATTAGCTCAAAGTGGAAGCCAGCTATCATAAAAAATAAAATAAAATCAGATGTTGTGTATATTCTACTATGAAATCAATTTGCAAATCAAAGGACTTTTGTTCTTTTCCCTGCTATTCACTTCCCTTCTGGATTACTCCTCAGTCATTCTTTGAAAGGAGAAATGTTGGCCTCAACAACATACCTAGAAAAACAACTACCCTCAGTCACTAACCTACAGCAGGAAATCCATAAAATCATGAATCTGAGTCAGAATCACTAGAACAGGTAGGGACACAGTTTCAGTAACTTAATAAAAATGTTTTTGTAAAGTTGGATTTTAATCACCACGTGCAGAGTACCCATGGACCATCTAATACTCCACAGAGGAAATAACTATTTTACTGCAGGAAACTGAAAGATTAAAGAGGTTCCTGGCAACAAAAGAGCCAAAAGACTGTAGTAACACAACACAACACAAGCCAAAACTTAAGCAAAATGTCTCTATGCGGAGTTTCATATTTTACAAAAATATGAGTGGAGGGCATTCAAAAAATATTCAATAAAGGCAGAAAGAAATAAACAAAAAGAAAAAGAAAGAAAATCACACCAAAAAAAAAAATTTACAAAAGGCAAGTTTTCATCAACACTTAATCAACTCGTGGGCCCTTTTCCAGACTGGAAAACAAAGTGTGCTATGATATAACTCCAAAGTAAGATCACAGGGAAAAAAAAATTCAATCTAAAAAAGATTTAACACATACCAGCACTTTCAGTATAAACCGTGTCCAAAACCTCCTTGTGTTTTCTGGTTCGGTTTTTGATTCTCTCTGGCGATTCACATGCAGCTTTGAAGCAACACCACATACCACAAGAAAATGAACACTTACCAGACACAGCACCACTCCCTGAAGCAATGAAGAGAAAACACCACTTACCTAGGAAGAGAAGAAAGGGATACAGAGATGAAGATGCTATTATCTGTGGCAATTATAGCAGCTCTTAAATTGTCCCAGCTCCTCTACTGCCCGGATTTTCTCGATGAACGTCATTAGGTTTTTAAAAGAAAACCAAGTTCTAATTTATTTATGGTGTGAAGGGTGTTGTGTGAGAAGTGACTTCAACAAAACAGCACCATTTTGCAAAATCTCCTGTGAGCTAATTTTGCCCCAAGTCACTGTCAGTATAACCACAGTCAGGCACAAAGGGAAAATGGTAACAGGAATCCAAGAAAAGAATAAAAACACACTCTTCTGTTGTTGTTTCTAAGAAGATCTAAAGATTGTCAGGGAATGAAGTATCAAGAGTGCTTTGCAATGAATCCATATTATGGTGTGGAAGGGAGGAGAGGCCCTAACCCAGAGCTAGACCATCCCCAGTTTGCACATCTGGATTTAACCAGCCAATTGAGAGTATGTTTAAAGTTTTCCAGGAAGAAGCAATAATGATAGCTCATTGGCTCCCAAAGCTCAGTGATCATGAAACATAGGTATTTATGATTTTAAGTTAACTCTGATTCAAAATACTTTTTTTACAGGTTGGCTTTTTTTTTTGATCTGTGAATAGCGTTTTTCATTTATTTTTTATTTTATTTTATTTTTCAATGGAGGTACCAAGGATTGAACCCAGGACCTCCTGCAAGCTAAGCATGTGCTCTACCACTGAGCTACACCCAATCCCCTGGATTCAAAATAATTTTAATTGTCAAGTTATTCAAAGTGCAGAACATTTACAATGTGTATGAACTTTCTAATTTCAGTCGCTAATTAGTTATAAAGTGAAAAATGTTGGCTGTGTTTCCTCAGCTACATATCACAAAACAGAAGAAAATGGCACAGGAACTGTGCACTAGAAATTAAACAGGATTTAAAATCCATTGCAGCTAGAGTCTACAGTACATAAATAACTCTCAAGCACAGTATTCTCATTTTTTAAATGAAGGATGGTCTTTCTTCTGAATTCTTAAGTCTTGTGAGGAGCAAGAAGGAATTTATGAAGAAATAATGGGATATAATGAAATGAAATAATGAAGTACAGTTGGAAGTGACTAAGAAACGAAGGAAGGAAAGGAAAGGAAGTAGTTTATAGGCAAAAGTCACCTCTTCTGCTCCATGAAAATATCCTTAGTCACTCCATCCATTTGCTTATTCAAGAGATAATTACTGAATGTCCACTGTGCATAAAAGACCTTCCCAGGCATTGCGTGGAAATCAGATACTTACAAAAAACAACACTGACATCCCCAGGGAGTCACAGTCTAGGAGAAAAAGGATGTGGGGACACATGGGATGGCAGAGGGAAATAAGAGAGGTACAAATGAGATGTGGTCAAAAGGATGTGCTGACTGGGGTTGGGGTGGCTGGAGAAGTTTCATGGAGAAAAGTCAGAGTGAATTCAAGGGCAGGGGAAGACGCTGGCAAGAGGGATGTGATGCCATGTCCAGGTCATGCATGATATGAGCATAGTTAGGGTGAGATCCACCATGTAATCTACACAGGGTCCAACTGGTATCCAATTTTGGTTCAAGAGTCTCTCATAAAGAAGCAGTGGGAGAGAAAGCTGGAAGAGCAACTGAATGAGAGCCAGGGCTTAGTGGCCGATGCACGCCAGGCTGACCTCTCCTCCTCGCACCTCCCCCCTGCAGACTGGCCACGCAGAGACCAAAATGCATTTCATCATGCACACTAGCTCGTATGACAGCGGACACCACGTCTCACTCCCTTTTTGCTGGCGGTGGTGCCTAGCCCAGGGGATGGTACTAGAACCTGAGTCACATTTACTTGTGGGAACATGACAGACTGGAAAACACTGGTGCACTTCCTCTCATTCGCAGAACTTGAGGAGGGTGGGCTTCCATTCCCGATGCTCTGACTCTGCACCACTACTCAGTCATCTCTCTTCACGCCCGTCTCACTCGCCTTACATTACCCCCTCTCCAATACTGTCACCCCCTGGAAGATTCCCTACTTTTTTTTCTGAGTGACATTCTACCACATCCCTGACGTCAGTTCCAATGAATTCACCCTTCTTCACAAATATTTTTTTTTCCTGTGACATGCCACATTTCATCCTTTTAAATGAGTTTTACAAGAATATCTGATAAGTATTTATACATGGAAAAGTCATGTCCAGGGGTTAAAAATCTGAAAAGATATGGTTCAGGTCTTCAGGAAATGTACAATATGGTTCAGGTCTTCAGGACATGTACAATTTGGGGATAATAAGATGTGCACAAATAGTGAAGTATAAGGCAGTGTGGGGTAAAATGACAGGACTATGGACATGCTCAGAGGACAAAAATCCGTTCTGCTGTGGGTATCTTGAGCAAAGCAGCACTGGATGTGTCTGGAAGATGGATTGTGTTTTGATAAGCGGACCCATGGGGAAGGAGGCGGATTACATGAAGCCGTGAGGACATAAGGGACCAGCTCAGGGAGCTTTCTGGAAATAGAGGAGAGTCAGGCTTGACTAGACTAGGATGGGAAAGTTGGAGCTGTGGGCCTTTGGATAAAAAGAAAGATTGGAACTAAATCTAATAGGCTCTCAAATGACGCCTTAGGGAGTTTGGATGGAATTGGTAAGCGGTGATGGGGAGAATGGTTGAACATACCTTAGTTAAGATACAGAGGACACACACTGGGAGAACTCCGTGGGCGGACAGAGGCGGGGCTGCACGGGTGCACTGGCAAGCCCAGCAATGCCAAGCCCCACTGGCCGTCACCAGGTCCCAGGAAGAAGCCTGGGATAGATCTTTCTTCCGGAGCTGCCAAAACGACCCAAACCCACTAGCACCTTGATTCTAGACTTCCAGCCTCCTGAACTGTGAGACAACAAACTTCTGTCGTTTAAGGCACAAAATTTGTGACACTTTGTTACAGCAGCCCTAAGAAGTTAATACAGATTTGTGGGAAAGACAGAAAAAGATATCTGTTAAGAATCATCGCTAGGGTAGTCAGCAGTCCATCTGGATGGGACGTTGTCTTAATCTGGATCCCCTGAGAATCAGATGCCAAGACAGGATTATACATGCAAGGATTTTGTTAGGGGATATGCTGGTGAGAAAGAGGAAGGGGAGAAAGGCTGGGGAGACTGGGAGGGCTGAGAGACCACTACAGGAGTCCAACCCCAAGGGGAGGAGGGCTGGAGGGGAGGCTGGGTGGAAGCTTCTTAGAGTGCAATCTAAGAAAGATCCGGCAAAGCCACCAAGGCTCCTTTAGCCTCTCCCAGGAAGGGGTGATCTTGGTACCCCACATTCTGCACCAGGTCACTGGGGAGTTGCAGGAGGCCTGGCCTGGTGCCTTCTGTCAATCGGGAGTTCTGCCAGGCACATTCTCATGGCCTCCAGGAAGTCAGAAAACCAGGCTATAGGGACAAAACAAGTAGGAGTCATGCCAGTGTGACTAGGAGGATGACGGGCATTGAGATGAATTCCGTTTTTACAAACGCAGAGTGAGAGGCACCCAGTGCACATTCAAGGGGTGGAAAGAATGGGAGGGTCTGGGGATGGAAGTGAGAGGCGAGGGTTGAATTTCTGGAAATGATGGCTCGAGTCCCAGGAGAGTGGATGAGATGATGAAGCCAGGGAAAAGGAGAGACCCTCGTGAAAGCCACAAATAGGATGGAGGAACCCAAAGGAGTAAAGTTTTTAGAGGAGAGTAAGAGAAGCTAGGAATCAGCTGGGGTGGGACTGCCTTGTCCTAGGAGCCCAGGGGAGAGGATTTCCAGGCGGCGGGCCGCTGTGGAGCCCAAAAGGCAGCATAATCGAAGAGGATGGCTACAGAGGGAGACAGTGGCTCTCCACGATTAGGGGAACTTTCAAGAAGGTGACTGAGGTGGAAGTCTGAGTCGTGTGAGGTCCGGGCATGGACCAGCAAGTACAGATGCTGTATTTACCACCTTCCTGGTAATGAGCAGAAACAAGACAGGAGTTAAGAACAGGGAAAAGAGGGGCGGAAAACCCAACCGATGTTCTGAGGAATAATATTTGGCGTTCAACTATGACCTGAACACTTTCCATCAGATACAATGATATTCTGGCAGATACAGAGTTTCTCAGCTCCTGAACTGCCCACAAAACCTTTTAGGTGTCTGTTCTGGGATTCATATCCTCCAGCAAGATGAAGCAAGAGAAGCACCAGGAATAAAACAAGCATCCTATATACATTTTTAAGTTTTGCAGTTTACAATGACAGTGTCTCTCTCGCTTTCACTGGACAAGAGGATTTTTCTCTCCAACTGATTATCCTCAGAAAGAAAGAAAGATAAACTCAGTGTCTCTTCCTTCTTTGGTTTAATTGGGGACTCATTCAGCAAGTTACTTAACACACCATGGTTACCAGCCCACAGCTGTTCCTGTAGCCTTTCCACAGGGAGTTCTTAGCCGACAACTGACAGATCAATACTTGCCCCTTTGGAAGATGTGGTGTCCCCAGGGCCCCCACACTGACCTTCTCAGATGCTCACACCCTGAGGGACTTCCCCTGCATTCCCAGCCTGCCTTCTCTCTCTTTGTTGATCACAAACACGCTACTGAGAATGAGACAGGATGGAAGGGGGCAGGGAACAGCCATTCAAAGAATGCTACAGCAATTAACATCAAAATGGTGAAAGATTCAACCCCCAGTAAGCCTTGAGGCTCAAGATGATGAGAGATATAACTTCTAACAGACCTCGAGCTTCATTATATGCTCATTGTAATATATTAGCATGGTGAATAACACGCCCACAGGCACCATGGCAGTCCCAAGGCTAGCCACAAAAGGTCCAAAAGTGGGAAATGGCCAACTTCCTGGGGATCCCAGCCCCTTCCCCAGGCTACTCAGACTGGTCCTTCCACTTATTAGCATATGAAGCCACCAAGCCCATAAAAACTAGCAACATGGCACCTTGCAGCTGCCTCTCTCTCCCTCTTCGGACACAGCCCACATTCTGTCTATGGAGTGTGTACCTACTTTTAATCTGAGCACCCAACCCCCACACCTCATGGCCTTTCTCTTGCCTTTCAATGTATCTGTTTGAATAAATCTACCTTCACTAAACTGTGGCTCGCTCTTGAATTCTTTCCTATGTGAAGCCAAGGACCCACACTTGGCGGGGCATGTTCCAGAGACTCAACTGAAGCCTGGGACACAGCCCTCCTTGTGCCCCATATCTGTTTTACTGCATCAAGAAGTTAAGCAAAGCATTTAGTCACACAGATGACCTGATGGCTACAGATCAAGTCAAACAGAACGTTCTATCACATCTCATTTATGTTTGCTTTTATTTTGCATCTTTCTGGGGAACCTGACTGTTAGAGCTAAACTGAGGCCTGGGAAATAGTCATTCTCCCTAAATCACCAGAGCTGGAGGTGATTTCTTGCTGGTTCTCACTCCCTTCCCACTGCACTGCTTCAAATGGGATTCAATAGCTGATACTACTGAATAGCTGGTAAAGGTGCCCATTTAAAAAAACTACACACACATTCACATACACACACATACACACAATCTATTTTAGTCTGAAACACTTAAGTAAATTCCAGAGTACCATGTTTTGGTTATTGCATTTTAGAAAAAATATTTTATTTTTGTAAGTTTTTATTTTTAAATATCATGCTCATTGAGTGGCTTTGTCATTTTGGTGTTCATCCCTTTCATCCCTTTTTTTGTTTCATAAATGATAATTTTGTATGAAGCAAACAGACACGGCACATCTAAAAGAACTAGACTCAATTTCGGTGTGAGTTATTAAACTGCTTGGGCCATAAACTGAAATGCAAGCTGATAAAGGCCTCGATGAGATTAAACCACTACTTATTGTTGCAAATGCAAGCATGTTTGGAATTCCAATGCCAGTGAGAGTTCCAGTTACATAGTGCCAAGCCCTCCAGAGGGGAAATCTGCCAAAGCCCCTTTAACCACAGGCCTGTAGGAATTTGTGCACTTAATTAAATGCACATACTAAGTAGTTAAACAGCAGAGTCACTGTTTATTCATATACATATCACTGAATCACCAGATGGCGTGTAATAGCGACCTAAACTCCCTGATGGTGTGTTACACATCACACAAAACACACTAAACACAGATAGGCATTGCTTCTAATAATTGTATTCAATATAAACTATACAGATAAAGTATACTGAAGAGGAAAATAACATACATAATAGTAAGTTGGAGAAAAAAGACTTTAAGATTTCTCAATCACTAAACATTCAAGAAAGACATTGCCAAAGGTGACTGGGCATTTGTTTTCAGAAGTCCTCTAAACGTGTTCTGGCATCATTTAATTAATCATACACTTTCTAATCATAATGTCACCTTTGACCACAAGATGATGCAGTGAACACGTTATCTTTGGTAAAGCAGAAGACATGATATTTACTGATACTGCATAAATATTTCCTGGTAGACTTTTCAGGATTCTAGGATTTTACCAAGATCATAATAGAGCAGTGGATGGAGGCAGAGAAGACGGTTGGCAGCCACCTTTTCTTTCACAACTGGACTAAATAGCAACATACAGCTTCAGGTGGCAGACACTAAGGTGGCTTCCACCACTGGTGTTCATGCCCTTGTTTAGTGGTCTTCTCTTGAGTGTAGGTGGGGACTAGGATTTGCTTCTAATCAGCAGAATACGGCAAAGGTGATCTCACTCCCTTGATTATATTATGGTGTACAAGACTCTGTCATGCTAGCAGTCTTTCTTTCTCTCTCTCTTTGTTGTTAGCCTCGAAGAAGTAAGCTGTCATGAATCCCACAGTTGTAAAGAAATGAATTTTGCCAATGATCTGGGACAGCTTGAAAGTAAATTTTTCCTCAGTCAAGTCTCTGATGAGAACTCAGCCCTGCCAGAAAACTTAATTGCAGCTACTTAAGATAGGAAAAGTAGGTTGTGTTAAGCCTTTAAGTTTGTGACAGTTTGTTACACAGCAGTAGATAACTAATACAATTGCTTAAGCAAACCACGTTGGGAACTTGATCCATTCTGCTGCAAGATAAAACTTTCTAAAGTTATGTCTCTATATCTAAACACCTCTGTAACTTAATATATTTAAACACGTCAATGATTCTGTGACTTTTAGGAAAGGGCAAGTTCATTTACATGTCACTGAAGACCCTTCAGAGCCCAGTCTTCAACTCCACATGGGCTTCTCTCTTGCCATCCCACACCATACTCTGGCCTTACTGAAATACTTGCAGTGTTAGGAACAGACATTTCTCTTTCTTAACTCCATATTTTAACTCTCACAACTGAATAACTCTTTGTCATCCTTTGAGACTCAATTCAGACATCATCTCCTTTACAAAATCCAGACTGAGCTCTCCCACAGCCCTTGCGCATGCCTTTGTCAAGATGTATTTATTGCAGTTTTCACTGAACTAAGTCTCCCACACTAAACTTTAAATTTCTTAAGGGCCAAGACACCTTGCCTGTTTTATTCTTTAAATCCTCAACATCTCACATAGTGGGAATAAATACTCAATCAGCGATTTAATATTATGGCATACTTCGAGTTCTTTTAAGTTATTACTCATACCAATAGTTACTGTTTTTCACAATGTAGCTACCAACAGGATTCCACCTAATCAACTGCTGAATTCCTTCTGGCCACTCACTGTAAATATATGTAAATACAGGTTAAATTTTAAAATATCTGAAATGAAATGATTTACAGGAAAACTCTAAATATCAGTTACTGGCTGTTGTATCCCTTACAAGAAATTGCCCTTGGCATCAGGGAAGTGCCTTACCATTCTTCCAGTACCCACAGCCAATGACCAGCCTATGCTATAGGAACACAAAGGCCTGGGACCCTTGGCTCGATTAAGACTGCTCAAAAGAGGCTTCCAGCTCCAGAAACCCTCCATTGGCTGGGGTGAGGCAGTGCTCTGCAGGTCAGCTTCTGCCTCTATCCAATCTCGCCTTCCTTCTAAGAGTGCTCCCCAAGGAAGCCTTCTGTGCTCAACTCCCATCTCATTGCCTTCAGGAACGTGGACTGAAGACAATGACCCCAGCTTCTATTTACCCAGGTCAAGCAATCCGCTCTGATACACTAGCAGTTCTCAACCCCAACCCTGAAAGACAAGAAAGAGATTCTGACTGACCAGCTGAAATTGAGTGTCCGTCCTTGGGATAATCACTATGGCTAAAGGACACAGAGTCCTGTATTTTAACATGGCTGATGACGTCCACTCTTGTGGTGAGGGGGCTGTTCTCAGACAAGGGAAGACAGGTTATTGGTTATCACACTGCATGCAATTATCTGTTTATCAATCTCTTCTACTACTCTACAAGTTCCATGAGTGTGGAGTCTGTATCTAAATTTCCACTGGGTGTCTATTATTTGATAGAGTAGGCAGTGCAAAGGAAGTGCTCAATAAATAGCAATTGAATAAATGAATATTGTTTTTGCTTAACATTGTTATTAGTAAAATAAGTTCTTTGATTTAGTAATGAAAGTATTAATAAAAAAGGCTTCTCTTCTGTGATCTTCAAAACAACCAGCTAGGGGACTGAAGATTTGCTTAGCATAGATTAGTGATGGCTATAACTGATTCACTCCTCTCCACATTCTCTATATAATAGACTCATCTTCTTTAAGCTAGTATTTCCTACAAGTTGAACACAAGGCAAAGGCTCATTGAAGACTCAATCACCTCTTGAATTACAAAGAAATTTTACTTTGCTTGAAGCTCTACTATTACTCATAAATGACTCAAATTAACCAGCTATGAATTTTCCCACTAAAAAAAAATTCCCACCTGTTAAAGTGTCTCAGGGAACTTGAAGTCTTAGTCCCTAGGAGAGCTATGTATGTTTAGTTAGCTGTGTATGTTATGCATACACATATACACATTCTAAATCTTGGTTTAAAAACCAAGATCTACTTAAGTACCTGAGAGAAGTCCTAGGCAATTTCCAGCTTAAAAAAAAAAAAAGATTCATGACACCATAAAAACTTCCAAAATCTGTGATGTGAATTCATGCTCTTCTATAGACATCTGATTTATATAATCCTGAAATCAGGATAGTTTAGCTCTCTGGTTATTAATAGCATCACTGATGCCTGCCTCAGGGACTTTCTAAGGCCATGCAGACTTTGGTTGGAACCACTTCACTGGGGTGCAGTTCTTTTCTCCTACTGAGTCCTGCCTCTTTATTGCAAAATAATGATCAACTTTTCCTGCTCCCAAATCTAAGGAAACAGCGTCTCCCTAAACCTTTTCTTGATGGACTCTTAGAACATCCTCAGCCCAAGACAACTCTATCTAGGACTGTGCATAAAAGTCCTTGTCTGATGACTTAGTGGTCTGTTTACCCCTGTGAGCCTGGACCAGGAAACCTGCAGATAGCCTTATTTTAATACTACCCTTCGGTCAATAAGATTCTTTTCCTGGAATGTGACTGATTGAATTTCAAAATAAAAGACACCTGAAGGTTTATCTGAAGGCTTTAAATATTATTGCCTGCAATAACTCTTGGGTATTTTTACTTTGTCTGTAGGGGTACATGGCAGAGAAAGGTCGATTGGTGATATTGTCTCTGTTGATTGTTGAGGGTTAGCTGTTGAGTTCCCAGGGTCATGGCTAGTAATTTATCTTCTGGTCTTTATTCATGTCTCTGGCAAGTAGGATTTAATTTTTGTTAATTTCATATCTGTCTCCCTTTCTCCCCACACTCCCCATACACAAGCCTGCACGGTTTCTGTCAACACCCATGTCATCTGCTCCGAAGACTCAAAGACTAAAGCCCCAGGAATATATTAACCTAAATGAAAAAATTCCTTCCAAACTGATTTTGGCATGAAACCTGATTGTGCTGAATGGAAGACAGAGGGATAAATCAGAGAGCAGCCAACTGCTTTTCTACCCTGCAGGTTGGAGCATTCCTGTTTTTGCTTATAATTCTGCTTGAAAGTCATTTCATTCGCCTAATTTAACCTCTGCAATGATGGTTATGGTCAGATGAAGGAGACTAGTGGGCTAAGCAGAGTAAGGTGATGGCCCAAGGGCCTTTCAAACTTTGCCTTGAATACCTCCAGGAAAGGTTTCTCTTCTTCTACTGTATAGAGAACTACTGGTAACTGTGATTTAATTCTGTCTGTCCTCTCTCCCAGGATTGGTAGGACTGACCCCCCTGCTTCCTGATTTGACAAGGACTGTTGATTAGCAAGGCAAATATAATGCCAATTAAATTTGTGCAGCAGTATAGGGAAGAAAGCTGGGAGAGGCCACCAAAGGCTTTTCAAATTTAAATTTTGTAAACTTCTTATCATCTCTCTCTTCACCCCTTGAAAATTTCTCAATGCTGTGGGAAGACCTGAGTTTGGCCCCTGGAATTGCTACTGTGGTCAGACTCGGGGACAGAGTTATCTAGGGTACGACTCTGTCATAGAACTAGGTAGACATCTATGTAGTCTGCTTCCCCCTGGCTTACAAAGGGCAATCACACAAGACCTAGGAACTATTTGCTGAAGTCAACCAGTGGGCACGGTAGCCCATTCTAGAACCTTATCTTGTGATTCCTAATCCAATATCCCTTCCCCTTTAAAGCACAATTTCACAAAAGGAGAATGGCTTTACATTCATTAATTCTTTCTTTAAAAAACTTATTCATGAAAATGAAAATATTTAAAAATTCTGCTTCAAGAGACATAGTACCAAGAGATCCATTCAGGTGATATTAAGTGTGAATTACATTCCATAAGATGTAATCTTAACTATGAAATATGTTAGCTTAATTTTTCCTTCTCTACTTCTGATTCACATGACTGGTACTGGCCACAGTGTTAATGGTAAAGTTTCCTTTTAGTTGCTTTTAAAGCAATAATCCATGAGAGTTGGCCAGTAACTTGGGTAGTCATGCAGCACCACACTTACTAGAGGGGTAATTTGGCATATATGTTATGTTTACTCAGCGAAAGGATGAATCAGTTTAGACTCAGCTGCTCAGCATCTGGGTGGGTCTGGATTTGCATCCTCAACCTGACCATTTGCAGACAAATGGATCTCAGATTATTTCCACACACGGATGGAGAATAAGGATGAGAAGAGCCTGTCTTCTGCTCACACTCTTATTAGACATAATTGGATAGTGTCTTGTGAAATACTAACCTCAGTGTAGTAGCTTGAATAGCAGTTCCCCAAAAGGGATGTCCAAGTCTTAACCCTTGGTACCTGTGCATGTGACCTCATTTGGAAATATGGATTCTGTAGACAGAGTTAGGATCTTGAGATAAGATCATCCTGGATGTAAGGTGGGTCCTAATTCCTATAACTGGTGTCCTTGTAAGAATAAGAGTAAGAATAGGGGTATTTGAGACACACAGACACAGGAGGAAAACCGTGTGGAGACAGAGGTGAAGCCTGGAGTGAGGCATCTGCAAGCCACGGATCTAGGAGAAAGGCAGGGAGCACATACTTCCCCGGAGCCTCCTGAAGCAACCAGCCACACTGACACCTTGAGCTGGACATCAAGCCTCCTGCACTATGAGAGAAAATACTTCTGTTATTTTGAGCACCAAGCTTGTGATAATTTACCCTAGGTAATGAATATACTCAGATACCACTTTATAGCTCTGTTCATGTTGACTGTGAGCTCATTAGAAAACCAGCCATCAATTGTTCACAACTCTGGAGGAAAGCTTTCTCCTCAATCTTTCAAAAATATTTACTAAAGAAATATTCTTGTGTCTACATAACGTGCTAACTGCCCCAGCTCCCCTCTCTCTCTAAACCCACCTACGGCCCCAGGACTCCTATTGCTATGGAGCTCTTAAAAGCTCTAATCCAGTGATTTCGCTTTAGGCAGGTCTACTGGGCACCCTACTAGGGCTGCCTCCTGTTTTTTTTCCCCTAGCCTACCATTGGGCCTGCCCCAGGTACCCCTTACCTTAATGAGTGTTTCTAGTCATGGGGCCCTGGTCTGCTTCCTTAGAGAATCAGAACCCAGTATGACTTGGCTCCCCTAGGACTAGCACCTAGAACCAGAAAAGCTCAAAGACAAGGCTTACCTTGTCTTACATACCTAGTCGCTGTAAAACTAATTCTGCATGCAGTTTTACAGAAGAGAAGGAAAAATCTCCCTCCAGCACCAGTAGAGTCTGCTTTCGGCTGCCCTAACCAGTATAGGTTACAAACGTTTTGCAATGAACTGTCCTCCCTTCCCTCCCCCTCTTCCATCAAAATCTTTAAATGCACGATGTTCATAATACAAAGGGGAAATACGTTTCCCGCCAGACTCAGTGTGTTGGGGGGGGGTGTGCTTCATTATAGGGTGTATTTTACGAGGAAGAAGTAAATCAGAGGCGTATATTAGGAAGCGCCCAGGGGCACACCCATGGCAATGACCTTTAAAGGGCAGTAGTAACTTACTTGACAGCATAACCAGCAAGTGAATGATCTTGTTATGAAAGGTCACCTGCAACTAGAACAATATTTCCTATTTCAGCACATAATCTGGTACTTTTTGACACATTTCTCTTCCTCAGGATGATTTGATTTCTGTAGAACAGATCAGACGCTTTTTCTTTGCTTTGTGATGAATGTGCCCGATTTGGGCTCATGGTAATACTGGCCAGAGCCTGTAGGCAGCCCTTGTTATTTTTGTTGTTTGCAATGCTGGCTATTACAAAGTGGCATTTGCATTACTCTAAATTATTTTGAGGTGCTGCAGAATTTTAGAATGTTTAGAAATAAAAGGGGCCTCTGAAACACTTCAGCCTAATTCAGTCCTTTTGTAAAAGAGGATACTGAGCTGGGAAGGAACAAAGACACTTGCCCAAGGTTACACAGCAGGGAAGGGGTAGATCCCAGCCTGCTAGAGTTTCCACCCTAAACACAGCGCTCACAGGTAAGCCAGCCAACACTTAGCAGAGTAGATTAGTGGTGTCTTGTGTTTAAATTCCTGTGAAGTTCCTTAATAGGTGTCTCTCTTCTATAATCCAATGATCTCATATCTTTCCCCTACTTTGTTGCTTTCCCAGTGGTTTCCCAAGAGCCTTGCTTTGTTCTCTTCTCATCTGGCAGACACCACGTGCTGCGTCTGGTCGGCCATCACTTTTGTTTCCTAATCCAATTGCATGACTTGATGTTCACAGCCCCTCCTGATTGTTCTGGTGTGTTAGACCATGACTGTAGCTTGTCAGATCTCCTGTCTGTGGTGATCACTGACACTCCTCAATCTTCTGTCTTGTGATGGGGTTTTATCCACACTGTTGGAAGGGAGGAAGTTATCTGAAGCAAATGTGTAAAATATCGAGTGACTCTGTGTTTGGTCAAAGGTACTAAGTTAAACTGAAAGGTTAAATAACATCAAGCTGGCTTATTTTTTGCTTGCCTTTTTCCTCACTGGAAATGGAAAAAATGGATGGATTGCATTCTTCTTTTAACGTGCCATTTAAAGGACTGATTTTGCATAATCACAATGATTTTGTTACAGAAATCAATTTATCACAGTTAAAAAACGTGCGTTAGTCACTGGGCAGTTATTCAGATAACATTCAGTAGGCAAACCACTCCCTTTTCTACCATCAGCGACTGCCTGGATGTGCACAGTGAACCCTGAAGTGAAGAGAAAACACTCTCTCTGAAGCTATTCAGTTAGAAGTTAGCTGGGGCAAGCATGATACATGTCCTTTCCTCTAAGATTTAGCACCGTAATAGTTCCCTTGCCCGACCCCTGCACAGATACACACAAGCACATCTCTAAGGTCTGATACAGCTCCATTTCTATTTCGAGAAGAAAGAAGGAGAGGGGAGTAGGGTGAAGAGAGTAATTTTAGTATTTGCCTGAATTAAAGTATATTATCCTTGAAATTGTTGGCCCAGAAAAAGTAAAATTTCCCTAAATTACTTTTAAATGTTTTTTTCTCTCTCTTTTTTTTATGAGGGGGAGGTAATTGGGTTTGTTTATTTATATTTGGAGAAGGTACTGGGGATTGAACCCAGAACCTCATGCATGATAAGCTTGAGCTATACCCTCCCCTGCTTTTCAATATGTTTTTTTTTTAAATGTTTTTTTTTTTTTTCCTCTCTAAATGACTTTAATGACATGCCTGCATGTCATGCTGCGAGGTATTTGAGTACCTTTAAATTAAGCTGAGTCCCTGGGGCCCTCCAAGCCAAGGCTGGGCCTCCTTGTATGGGACTCAAGTGGTGAGCAGGGACTCCCTGGCTGTCCCTTGCCAGCTATCCAAGGACCCCTTCCCTGCAAAGTTCCCTTTTCTGGGAAGCAGTTCGGTGCATGCCTTTCTTCTGATCTATCAATGCCTCTGTACTTCGGTTTGCTTACTTGTAATATAGGAATCCTTCTTGTCTTATCCTGTTCCACAAATTTGCTATATGCAATGATAAAATGAGGATGCAGAAAAGTGCTTTCGGCATTTCAGAAAAAAGAGGCTAATTTAGCGTTATTACACAGGAAAATATTACCCCATGACATTTCCCTACTTCTGCATATAAAGTTGAACTGAAAGAGAAACGTGGAGGATTTCTTTGGAAAACATTTAGAACTCAGGACAAAGCACTGCTTTAAGGTTTCTTTTCACTCAGAAATACTAAGAAAAATACAATCCTTATTGGACTGCATATTTCTATTCGATATATCACTACATCATCACAGATTTTTGATATGCAAATTTCTTTAAAACCAAAGATGCAGACATTCTCCTCATTGATTGCCATGGGCTTCTGTATTATAAAGATAAATACACAGAAAAATTGCAATTCAAAGAAGAATGTTCTTATCAGACAGAACAGACAAGCAATGTGTTTCCTTGCTCCACAGCACAACAAATATTTTTATGACATTCTGCAAGTTAAATATAAATTATTGATTTTTGTCATTTCTTGTTCAGAAATACATGGCATCAAAGAGAGAAATGTGTTTGTCAATATGATGCAAACAGCCCAAATGTTAATTCCCAGAATGTTCCTTTTGAAACTCAACTATGTGGTTTAAGAATGTAACTAGAGAATTATTCCTAAGGACAGAATTGTCAGGCAAAACCTGACTATGGATCTGTCTCCTACTGGAGTGAGGTTTTGCAAAGACAGGACAAGATCTAGTAAACAGTTTCGAAAAATGAGGGCAACATGAGTATAAACACAAAGTACTTGTGCTGAAAAGTATGTCTGAGGCACAGGGGACAAGCAAAGGGGATATTACTTTGGCTGAGAAATAAGAGAATTGTCAGATCCCCTTTTTGCTATCCCAACCCAGTGTCCATGTCCTAGCTGCATCGTCCCCACCACAATCATACTTTTAAAAGAATAGAAATCTTATCACACTATCTCACAAAGAAAACTGCACCAGAAAGAGTAAAACTTTTCTTCCAAATTCTCTAGTTACAATGTTCCTCTGTTCTTCCTGTAGCAATGGGAGGCAACAGAGCCTTAGATCAGAGATTCTTAAAGAGAGCTGATACCACCCCCTAAGGGAGTTTTTAGAAATTTGTGGGGGCACTGTTTTTGCTTGTCAAAATGATAGGCAGTTTATGATGTTCAGTGGGCAGATACCAAGGATGCTCTACCTTCCGCAGTGTGCAGGAGAGTGCTATGCAATAAAGAATTATTTCTCACGTGGATTCTGAATATTCTAGGACACTTACGTAGGTGAAAACCAGCTTATAATTATAAATAATAATACCTGAGCCCAGAATCTAACTCTGTTTCAAACACAAACATAAATTACTTTTGGAACAATTTTAAGCTACACTGAATTTTCTAGAAATTCAAGTACTGAGTATAATAAAGGATGATTACACCTTTTTTTTTCTCCCTAATTTCCTACTGAGATCTATTCACCAATTCAGAAAATCACCTCAACAAGGGTAATGTCACTGGTTGTATATGAATTGCCATATAACCGAAGTGTAATCAATCTGCATTTGTAACCGTGACATCTCTGGTGATTCCACATATTTGTAGTTGTCACATTTATGTTGATTCTACATACAGCTGTGAGCATCTGACTTCATTATGTCTTCCAGGAAAGTCCTATCAATTTACTATACTTTTTTTTCTTTTATTTCCTCATTACATTAATTTTTTAAAAACTGGGTCTAAAAATACAAGTAAGTAACATATCATTTGTGAATTACACTTCAGGATAGGAAAAGAAAAATTGGAAATAATGGAATGTTTCCATTAAAAAAGACTGTTGGGTGTAACGGCGTTGAGACCACTGGCATAAATGAAATGGTGCAGTAGGAGGCCCGATCCCCTGCAATCTTGGTCAACCATGTGTGGTCTTAGAAAAGTCATGTTGTCACCTGAGCCCACACGATGGAAAATGGCGGGCTGCACTAGATCTCTTCCAGTGTTAAATCTCAACTCACTGACTCAGACATCAGTTTATATTAAGACTCTTTTAAAAAATTAAGGCATCTTAGGGAACTGGGCAAAGTAAATATTTTGCAACTAGTACAAAGTGTTGAATGTAACTGAGTGACTGCTGTAGATCAGGACAACCTTGGTTAACTGGAAGTCTGAGAACACTTAGGCAGGATGCCACGGATGAACAGCTGAGCATACGTACTCTTTGGGTAACTGTTAAAATTATGCAGCCATTGAAATCTTAGAGGAGGATTTTGAAAACATGGGAAATACTAATATGTTAAACAAAAATCAGGAATCAAAAGTTTGAATTTGATTGGAAAAATATGTCTACAAAAAGATAGAAGGCATTATCTTTGGATACTAAAACACCTACATTTAAAAAAAAGTAATATTTCCTCAATTTTACACAGTTTTTATAACAAGTATTTATTATTTATTCAAGGGAAACTAACCATCTTAGTTTGAGTTGCTATAACAGAATACCATAGAATTGGTATTGGTAGCTAAAACAGAGATTTATTTCTCACAGTTCAGAGGCTGTGAAGTCCAAGATCAAGGTGCCAGCTGACTTGGTTCCTGGTGAGGATCCTATTCCTGGTTTGCAGATGGACACCTTCCTGCTGTATCTTCACATGGTAGAGAGAGAGAGAGGAAGCAAGCTCTCTCTTGTCTCTTCTTATAAGGCACTAATCCCATTTACGAAGGCCCCATCCTCATGACCTAATTACTTCTCAAAGGAATGACCTCCTCATGCCATCCTATAAATCTTTCCACATATAAATTTTGCAGAGAAAAACCATTCAGTCCATAAAACTAACTTTGTTCCCTACTAACTGGTATTTAATTGGAAAATTTTACTTCATAATTTTTTGTTTAAAAATATTACTTGTATAAATATAAGAAATTAAACACAGCTTCTCTTAAAGTTTAGTCAATCTCAATGCCTCGAGATCATAATTTTAAATACTACAGATCATCCAGAATCATAGATTTGAAAAGAGTTAGAGATTGGGATTGAATATGTATTTACTTCAACTCTAGTTGTAGAAGTTTAACTTAAAAAATACATAATCCTACTTTGGGTTTTGTGGATTTGTTCAGCTTTAGTTTTGTTTGGTTTGTTTATATATACTGAATTTGTCTATTTCCCATAAATAGCAAATCTTGGAGCAAAATCTGGGGTTCAAGTTATTAAAGGATTTAGTTGACTATCTTTCTGAGACAATTTAGATTTTGAATTTTCAGATCAGATTTATGTCCTAAAAAAGCACATGGCACATCCATGATTACAGATCATAAATGTCAAATAATAGTAATACATAGAATCTTTGTGACTTGTTAAATTATATTAAATTAAAATTTTAGCATCAGTATACCCTATAAACCTACTCATTGCTAATGAACTAAAAATGCAGTATCCACACTCTGATTATATTGAGATTCTCTTAGGCCTAAACTTCAGCCAGAAAGGCTATACGTGTTCCCTCTGCTGAACTAGTAGTGTTGGCTATGATTCGTTCCCTAGTGGGAGTATCCTATGGTCCAGCCTCTTGGCCAATGGCTGAGCAGGCAAACTTTCCCCTCACTACCTTCCAGCTCCCCTTGCCCCACTCCCAACCCCATATACACTGAAATTGCCTTGAGGATAGAAAGTCACCAAATAACACATGCAAGTGGAGAAGGAAAGCAACCAACCAACCTTTGAACCTTTGATCAGCGCCCCTCCCCCACCCCCACCCCCCACCAGGATGACAGATAATCTGTCCTACGTCTCTGCTCTAGCTACCTAGCCAATTCCTTAACCATAGAGTAGTGAAGACTGGGACCACCCTGACCATCTCCCAGGTCCCTGAAGGCCAGAATAAAGCCATGTAGGAGGTGAGGGTCTCTGGGCTAAAGTGGTGGGTCCCTATGCTGCTGTTCACAGCTTCTGCCTGGGACTCAAGTTCCTGTAGGTTCTCCAGTCCCTCCCACCAGTGATCCAGGTGCCACCTACATTATTATGTAAACCTAGAGACTGATTCTAAGCTATCTGACTTCCAAATACAATTCTAGAACCACATTACATACTGAAATATGGTACTACTATTTAACTACTCCTAGACATGGGACTGTTAGTTCTGTGAAAGTATCCTGACTTGTAACTAGCTGTAGATCCTGAGTAGGTTTCTTAACCTCTCTGAACCTGTTGTCTTATCATAGAGTGGTATTTATACATGCCCTAATTTATGGCTATGAAACCAAAATCTAAACCAAAAGCACTCTGTAAATTTTGTAATTACTAAATTAATAAAAGTTACATTATTATTGTTTTTTATTCATCCAAATGCGTAGGGCAGAACAAGACCTTGATACATTCTCATTGACTACCTAATATAATTATAATAATTACTGGTCTTTTTATTGGCAAGCCCATCATTGTTTAAAATCGATTAGCAATGATGTGACATTTACATAAAATAACTAGTCTCGGGCTAAAATGGATACACAGATATAGTAAAGATGAATTATTCAGCACATCAAGTTTGCACTGGTTATAAACACACATTTTGGACCTCCCTATTAGATTCAATTTATTTAACTTTGCATGTTGTTTTCCTTCAGTTTGAACACTGGTGGGCCACATAAAAATTGTTTGGGACAGACGGTAACCCCAGTTGCTTCTCTATTGGTTTGTTTGCATGTTAGAATTTTTTTTTTTTTAATCATAGTTACTCTGCGATTTAACAGTAGGTGGCTAATGGAAATGTTATTTGCTGCAGTGGCAGACTAAATCAGTGGGAAATAAGGGGACAGAGGGAGAGAGTTGGGGAAAGAAAGAAATGTGTTTACACTTGAAGATGTCACATGAAACAGCTGGAGCCCTGAGCCCTTGATATTGGGACTGGAATGTTCTTTAAGGAACTCGTCTACATTATTACACGCTCCTTCACACTTAGAAATCTATTAATTTACAATTAGTTGTATTGATTTTCTAGTATATTTGTAATTTTTGTAATAATTTACAGGGTACTGAAGAAATTAACAATGCCCCTTGGAAAGATAAGCATTACTGAAAAAACAGATCCCTGCATGAGCTACCAAACACATCATTGAGCATCTGGATTTTTAGCTTTAAATTCTCTATTAATTACAGCAGAACTGATGGGGGAATTCCATTTGATTCTCCAAGAAATATCCTTCTTCATTCTATGCCCACTCACGCCCATAACATTTTAATAAGAATTCTAACCTGGAGATACAAGTAAGAATATATCCTTTCTGTGTTTTTGAAGGAGAGAGACAGATTCATCTTAAGCTTTAAAACAACAGGAGAAGTTTTCCCTAACAATCCACACATACTCTAAGCTATGTTTTTTTCCCCAGATTACAAGATGTAGCAATAATTAGTGAAAAATCATGTAAATGCTTGTAACTGCTTTAAATTACTTCACTTCCCTTAAAAGTTCTAGTGGGTACTAGGATGTGCAGACATAGTTAGCTTTGCCCATACACAGGGGAAATCACAGACTGGGTTTGGAGAGGGTTCAAGTCTGGTGAAGAGGCAGGAAGATAAAGGGATAGAATTGATACAGTGTCCTCAGTGCAGAGATACACACAGGGTACCAGAGACTCAGGAGAGGAACTTAATCCAGTCATAGAATGGATGGGAAGTGATGTAAGAGGAGATGATTCCATGTTTAAAGAAAAAAAGACTTGAGTTGTTACGATTCTTGCAAGATCAAATGCAACTGAGTCTTTAAATGTGTCTTTCATCATGAGATCCATTGTCATTTAAGGATAATTTCTGACCATTATATGAAATATTTCAATCCTATGTTTGTGTTATTTCACTCTGTATTGGTTTTCCCTTCATGAAATATTTTTCAAGATGATTTTTCCTCTTTAAGTGTTAACTGAAGTATTATTATGCATTTAGAGAGCAGTAAATGTGAGGTCTCTATTTACTTTGGGTAAATATGTGAGAACATCATAGGCAAAAGGCATGGGGGATGCTGGCCTCTGGCATGAGAAATGTCTGTGGGAGGTTTCTTTTGGTATAGAATCACCTATATCCAACAACACTATCTCCCAGTGCACTAAGGTTGGGATAAAGGGGAACTTACTTCTGTAGCTTGAACACAACAGTGCAGTCCTGGAAAAGTCATGTTATTGCTCTGAGTCCACTCAAAGGAAAAAGATGAGCTGGACTAGTTCTTTACAGTATCTTCCAATTTTAAACTTGACCTCCATGACTTTGACACTAGTTTAGGCTTGGGAATATTTAGCTCTTTTAAGAAGTAAAAGCAACTGAGCTAACAGTGAGGGTTGCTATGGTGACACGAAGCTGTCATGGATTCCCACCAAATGTCTGTGTTCCAATATTTTTTTTTGGAAAGGGAAAGAAATTCATTTCTTTATTATTTTTTAATGGAGGTACTGAGGATTGAACCTGGGACCTATACCACTGAGCTATACCTTCCCCACTGTGTTTCAATATAGACGTGTCTTCTTGGTCCTCCTTTAATACAGACTTACCTGCTTTTAGTTGTTCTCATTTTTATTTTGTTTGCTTGTTTGTGTGTGTGGTTGTGTTTTATCATTCCTCTTTTATTTTAAAAAAGTGTTCTCTGGTATTGATTGAACCAGATTTATAAAAAGCCAGGAGTGGTGACTTTCCAATTTGATTGCAACGTCTTACTAGTCTATTTTCGCTTCTCTAAGTTCCACAAGGTCACTGGCTGTTCAACAGTATCTTATTCTAGACCAATGTGTGGTCTGGAATAGCCGCTCAATTAGTATGTGGTTAATGAATGAATTATGAAAATGTGGGAAAGTCTGAAATGAGGCAACGCAGCTTAGAGATTTTATGCCTTGTTTTTTCCTGCATTTGTAAAAAATTGTAACAGGGATAATAACACAGTGGGGATCATAGTTTGGGGAAGTCTAAGATGTATTTTAGTCTGAACAGTTTTGTCCTGTTATGTCATTATCTAACACGTTACTGACCACATGTGGTGCTTTTATATTGTTTCTGAGAAAGAATTCTATCCAGGGACTTGGACGGAATACCACTGCACACAAAGCAATGTTCTCCTTCCGGATGTTATGCAACTAAATACATTTCTGGTTCAAGTACTCTTTGCTTATCTTCCTTATTATCACCAGCAGTAGCTCTTTGGGCTGTTGGCTCCAGATCATTATAATGGGAAGTTGAAGGAAAAAGTGGAGATCGACAGTATTTTCAATTATAGGGTATTAAATAAATTGCTTACAATGGTTTTCAAGTTCAGTCAAATAGATATTGAAAATTAAATCAAATTACAAGCAACTACAGGCAGACCTTGTTTTACTGCACTTTGCTTTACTACACTTCACAAATACTGCATTTTTTAAAATAAATTGAAGGTTTGTGGCAACCCTGGGCCCAGCTAGTCTCTTTGCACCATTTTACCAACATCAGCTCACTTTGTGTCTCTGTGCCATATTTTGGTAACTCTCGAAATATTTCAAACCCTCCACCAGCAAAAAGATTATGACTCACTGAAGGCTCAGATGATGGCTAGCAGTTTTTAGCAATAGAGTATTTTTAAATTAAGGTATGCACATAATTTTTTTAGACATAATGCTACTACACACTTAATAAGTTACAGAATAGTGTAAACATAACTTTTATATGCACTGGGAAGCCAAAAAATCTATGTGACTTGCTTTATTGTGATATTTACTATATTGTGGTGGTCTGGGACCAAACCCGCAGTATCTCTGAAGCATGCCTGTGAATAACTGGTGTGAAAGGGATTTAGTAATAATCATGCATCATATTAGAAAGAGCACCGGACAAGAGGCAGTCCCTGGATGGTGGGTGTGGTTACAATGTTCACTGACCATGAGTCTTCACAGAAAGCAGTGACCTCTTCAGGCCTCAAAGGAGGACTGATGAAATAATCCCCTACATTTCCTTTAGCTGTAAGCTTTTAGGATTGCACATTCTGTCAATGGTACTTAAGAAGATGAGAAAGAGGGGACAACAGGCCATATGAACCAATTCCATTTTAAAAGTCTAGACATAAAACTCAACTTCCAAATAAGAATCGGCACTCCACGTGGATTCAGACTATTCATCAACATGGTCAGGCCTTTCTAAAGGGAAAAACACCCAAAGTAGGTACTTAATATGAAAGAGCAGTAACACAGGAATATTCTGAATGTTTATGCCAATGAATTTGTGCCGTGTGCCGGGTTATAAATCTTGTCCTCCTTCCCCACCATCAATCAGTGGGGCATGCTGATGCTTACTGTCTTCTGGGGTTTGTTTCTGCAAGGTCAGGGAGAATTTAACTGCTGGTGTCTGCTGACTCACTTCAGATTTTAAGTAACATCATGCCTCCAAAATTATAACTCACATTCTAAAAGAACAAGTGGACCTCACAGTGAGAGATGGGCTGAATCCTCAAAGTCCCATTTCACTCTGACTTGTCAACTGATGTGTTAATTTTATCTGGTCGAAGTCTGAAGTTTTGATAAACTGACCAGTGAATCCCGGCTTTTGAAGGACACGGAGGACAGCAAGATAAGGAGATAGGCAGTTCTCCAAGTAACAAACATCTCTGCCAAAAAAATGTGTTGTTGCTGCATCTTTGTAGCCAACCAGATAAGGTAAGGTCCAAGGGGAGCCTCCCATTCATTCTCTACAGGTATTTTGGGGAAAATACATCACAGTAAAACATTAGACAACTTTACCTCTCTGTAAGCATTTCTGTTCAGTGACATGCAGGCCTTTAAAAAATAATTTTGCCCAGAGGTAACAAGCTTAAGTTAAGGATGGATAACATTCTCCTAACTTGAAGGAGCTCATGTAGTATTTGCCAGAGAAAACATCACAAAGAGAGTCATTCAGTTTTTGACAATGTGACTAACATCATCAATTAGTATTGTCCATCAAGAGGTACAAAAAAATCCAGGGTCAGTGGCATATTCTATTGGGGAGCAGCCAGGGCCCCGGAGGAAACGGCGGGGCAGTACAGAGGTCTCAGGCACACCTGGAGTCAGCAGCAGGAGCAGATGGTGCTTATGCACAGCTGCATTCCTAGTTCCCCCTGCCCTCTCTCTCACACATTCTCTCCTTTCCCACTTCACCCCGCAATCCTACATCTTGCAGCAATGAAGATCTGTTCTTGAGAGCAAGCGTAGAGTGACCTCAGGATTCATCTCCTCTCGGAAATGCTACTCAACAGAGGTCCAACCAGCTAGCTGTCTAGGGGGAAGGCGGTCACAGGAGGAACACCCAACATCGCAGGAGAACTGAGTGCCATTCATTTTGGTGAGAAAGCAGTTCCACTTATTCAAAGGGATTCTCTCTTACTTACATGAGCTAAGCATGATCATTGAGAACTTCAAATAACTTATTGATTACACTCTTCTTTACCAGACTGGGAAAACAGTCCTTGAGGGATTGGCTGATATTTTCCTCAAGTTCTATAAATGAAAACAAAATTCTCCAAAACATTCTTCCCTGCTTTTCTACCAAATCGTCACTATTCAACAAAACATTAAAGTGCTAAATGCATTTAGAATGGAATAACTTAATGTCACTAACACTGCACTGGGTCCACATGGACACCTGACAAAGTTCATTAGATTGAAAGGGCATTCCTGGGAGATGCATGCTGTAGTTCAGCACTGACAAACTTTTTCTGTAAAAAGCCAGACAATTAATTAAATATTTGGGATCTTTTCATGGCCATAAGGTCTCTATGACAACTCCTCATCTCTGCCATGATAGTTTGAAAGCAATCATAGATGAGATATAAATGAATGAAGATTGCTCTTCCACCTTCAAGTTCCAATAAAACTTTATTTACAAGGACAGATAGAACAAAAGAAAAGAGAAAAACAGGAAAAGATGGACTTTTTTTTTTTTTGCTGATACCTATTCTAGTTTATTTCCCACTAAATAATTATAGGTTATTTCATCTTTGAATCTGTTCTCATATATCAAGTAAAGATATGACCAACTTTTCTCTCACAGGTTTTCACAGAGACCCTGGAAACATTCACAAAGGCATGAAGCACCATACAAATGTGATGGGCTTTCCTCATCGGTGAGATCAACAATCCTTGGGATTTGTAGATACACACTACTATATACACAAATAGAGAAACAACAAGGTCCTCCTGTATATATAGTACAGGAGCTATATTCAATACCTTGTAATGGCCTATATGAAAAAGAATATGAGAAAGAGTATATGTGTGTATAACTGGATCAATATGCTGTACACCAGAAATTAACACAACACTGTAAATCGATTACACTTCAACAAAAGGAAAAAACAGTCCTAACTTGGATCTCGTGCCAATTCTTCTAGGACCCTGGTGTGCAAAATCGGCCTCCAAGGTTCAAAGAAACACACCTACAAATTGAGGGTTGCTGCCCTGTTCACATCAAGGGCAGTTTTAGATGGATGACTACTGCAAGCCCAGCTGGTGTTTGGTATTGAAATTATATACCTTCACTCTTGGGGCTGCGTCAGACACGTTATGCAGTCATAACAGAAAGAGATTTCTCACGCTCAGCACGAAGGTCTGGATCAGGTAAACAAATCCCAGATTCCTTCTATTGGCCTTCCGGTCAATGACTGACGTTCTCCTTTTTTCAAATCTGTCTCTGTGGATTTCTCTCAAGAGATATGCACACATGTGTATCTATCTCAATCTATACGAATACATATGCAACATATAGGTTTTCTCCTCCCTGCCACAAAGTGATGAACACTCATACAGAGAGCCAGTTCATGACAGATTAACTCAACGGGCAATGAATCAGGAGAGAATAACACAATCATACACGGACACCATGTCAGTTTCATTACGTGAGTCCTGCCAATTCAAGGAAAGGCGATAAAAAGAATCCCATTTGCTTCCTTGGTCATAAAATCACACTTCACAAGCAGCAATGTGGCAAGAGATTTCCACAGTCCCAGTACACACACACACACACACACACACACACACACCCCATGCTCACATCCCTGTTCTGTAACTGCTGGTGCCTGGCCTTGGCTGACACCTGCCCGGGAACACGAGCCACCCTAGGAAAAATTTATTATCAGAAAGTTTGAGACAAGTAGCTGCTAAACAGAGGTTCGATAATAAGCTGTCACCTGCTGCTCTGTTTTGCACTGCAAATGTAAGAATATAGAAACATTTTAAGCAGCTTAGGGGCAGAAATAATAGAAAAGTAGTGATTTTGGTAATTTACATATTTATAGAGGCTGTGGAGATTTTAGTATGGAAACAACGAAGAAAACAGAGTTGTCAATGATCAAATGCTACCTGCCATGAAGAGCTAAAACCAGTAATTTACAGCTAAGCTCAGTTACACCTTTGAAATGATTGCAAAAAAAGAAAAATAAAACACCAAAAATGTGCATTTCGGTTCAGGTTAGCAGCTTTAAAGCTCTATAAAATGAATGCATCTGAGCATGTGATATTTCATACAGGTAAAAAAATTACCATTACAGAGAATAAGAGCACAAATGAAAAACGAACTGTGCAAATGGATGATAAGGTTTCAGGAGCTGCTCTCTTGGCAATACTTGCATTTTTATACCAACAAAGGCCTTCAGTCAAAGGAATAACTCTCTAATAGTACAATCCAAGGTATCACAAGCAAAGACTCCTTCTCACTGTATCCCGCCTCCTCTGGGTCCTAGCTAGTGTCCTCACCCTGCTTCAGATCAGTGTGTGGCCATTTGCCATTTGTAGGGTTTACTCTCCCCACATTTCCTACCCCTTAAAAAGGAATTAAACATTCAAATCACCATCAAGTGCAGTGCCCACACGAACAGAGAGAAAATATCAGGGGAGATAAAACGGGGGGTACTTTTCTTTCATACCCTGTAACCTGTGTGTAGGGCACTCCTTTACCCCAAAAACCACTGCCCAAGCTGGATAAAGCAAAGACAGGAAAAGATAATATTTATTGAGCTCTTTCTATGTAATCTTATTCCTCACATTAGCTCTATGGAATGGGCGTTATTATCTCTATTTTATGGAGATGGAGCTTAGGGAGTTTGGGGATTTCCTATGAAGCAATAGTGGTGACTCTGGTAAATGGTGGCCAGGATTCCTTCTCAATGTCTTAGTCGTTTTGCTCTATCACGACACCTCACTTCAACTCTCTGCAGACTGGGGCTGTGAGTGTTTGCAGTGCGTAGGTTACCACCAAATTGGTCTGTGGATCTACTTGCTAGGTATCAGGGTTTGACTCATATGTCTCTCTACGTAATAGTATAAATGGAAGGTTTGTAGGAGGACAAACAAGTGTGATTGTAAAGTTAGGAAAGGCAGCCTTATAACACAAGCGTTCAATTCTTCCTGGCCATTTGTTTTAGATTCCATGTATTCCTCCAACTTTCTCTACCTGGACTCTGTCAGTTATTACAGCTCTAATAGTTGGCATTTTAATGCACAAATAAGTAATGCCCGCAGTAGGTTTTAACTGACTGACTGGCTGAACAGCTAAATCATGATAATTTAGTCCCTTTTGTTGCAAGATTGGAGGAGGGAATGACGGCATCCAGATTGGGGAAGAAGGAAACAGAGAAGTGGGAAAAAGGCAAAGAAAAAACAGAGCAATGAAGAGCTGGGTAGGAGTGGGTAGGTGGGTTGGGGACCAGAGGTGAACAGGTCCTAGAGGTGCTGTGGATACGCTCAGCCACCTCCCTGACAGAGCATGTGCAAAGGTCCAGGTGCAGAATGAGTCAAGGATACAGGGAATGTGCTATGGTGGGCATTTCCCAGATTCTGAGCCTCATTTCTAACCAGTTCCACTTTATTTGGATCTGCTTTTTTTACCTATTCAGTATTCTACCTTACACAAGAGGGAACACAAGCATGCTTTCACGCCCAGTAGTCCCGTATCCTCAGCTGGCCTGTGAAAGTCTGCATCCCCTAATAAAAGGACTAGCTCACTATGAAGATGGAAAAAACCCTAGAAAGATTCAAGCAGAATTTTTCAAACCTCTCTTTTTCATTAGGTGAGGTGGGGGGAGTGGAATTAAGTTTTTTATTTTATTTATTTTATATCTTATCTTATCTTATCTTATCTTATCTTATCTTATCTTATCTTATCTTATCTTATCTTATTTTTAATGGATGTACTGGGAATTAAACCCAGGACCTCATGCATGCTAAGCATGCACTCTACCACTGAGCTATACACCCCCACCTTAACCTTTCTTAATCAGAAATCAGCCTCTTCCATTTTCTCCCTACTTCTTATAAATTCTAGCAACCGTTAAAGATATTTTTTTCAGTGGAAAACTAAAAGAGGTTCAGCGAGGGGATTAGCCGCAGGCCCCGAAGTGTTAAGCAGATTGATTTCAAGATGCTCCAGCATTTCAATTGCTCAAGAGTAGACGAAGACAGCAGTTGAACCCAGAATCTTAAATGGGAAACTGGCCCAACTGCAAGAGTGGAGACTGACCCAGACAAATTGAAAGTGATTTCAGGACCCCTGAAGCATCAGGCCTGCACTGACTTTGCAGCAGGATCGGAACAAGAGTGTGGAGGTGGGAGAGCAGGAGGCCCTATTCATTTATCCTCTGCATTTCTGTCAAGTCAGTGCCCAGTTTTGTGGCAAACCTCAAGTACCAAAATTTCTGTAAAGGCAGAGGGGAGCAGCTCCAGCAGACAACTTTGAGAAAAACTATTAGTAAAGACAGAGCCACCTGAATCCTCAAGTTTCAGCTGACAGTCCAAAGTATAAGCCTTTTACAATTATTTCAGCTAAAGTTAAGGCTGTTTTCCTACAGAAAGTCAAAAGAACTATCCGCTTTATCAATGCTGGGGAGACTTAAATTGTTACCCTACAAAGATTTTTGTGTATGTTTGTGTGGCATGTTGTTTGATCCATTTCTAAGGCAGCTTAAAGACTTTATGTAAGCATGGAAAATGGCCTTCCACCTGACTGAGAGCACTGATTCCTGGTATCTCACCGAAAATGACTCACAGATTATTCTACAAATGCCTTTCCAGCATAAGCACACACGGGGAAAACGTTCCTCAAGAATGACTCACTACCCCACGCCTTTGTCAATGATTGCCAATGAGTTTGTTTTTCAGTCCTGGCCTTCTTTGTCCCTGAACATCTTTCAGGGATGTTCCGTTGGCTGGATAATCCGTAGAATCCTAGCGCGTGAAAGCCAGAAGGAAGGAAGGCACATCAAAGGCCATCGAGTCAAACCCTCTCATTTCACCAGTGAGGAATGCAAGGCCCAGAGATGGATGAGACAGTAGGTCTATTTTCAGCACTGAAGCAAGTACAGCCAGGGTAGAAAATTTCCAGAAATTATTTTTCCTTTCTTTTTCACTAAACACATTCTCAAATCTCAGGCAATTTAGTGTGGGATGCTGTAGTTGTATTTCTGCAAAGAACTACTTGAAGACAGGATTTACAAACTGTCTGCGGCCCATCTAATTTAGATTTATTTTTCACACATTCAAAGAGTATTTTCTGAGATCTCTCGGTGTGCCAGCCATTGGGACGCAAAATGAGAAAAGCTACGCACGGCCCTCAAACTGCTCATATTCGAGTGAGCTTCAGAGAATGCAGCTTCCCAACAGAAATCAAACTATGTATTCCTTTGGTCTAATGCAGTCAAGCCTCAGAGGGCAGAAGACCTCAGTGTATGGTCAGGAAAACGTAAAGAAAATTATCTTGTGATCTCATAGATTTTTGGAACTTGTTTAAAAGTTGATATTTACCCTTCTTTAAAATTAATTTAATTAATATAATTAATTAATATAATTAATTTCCTGGCACTCTCTGGTATATTTGATTCATGTGGCAGTTAGAAGACCCATGGTTTTACGTGAACATAAGCTTTCATTTTCAACTTCACCATTTTATATATAACCAGTAAGTTATAGACTAAAATATGAACAATAGTTATCTATGGTGGGTAGTGACTTTAGGGGAGATTTAGTTTTCTCATTTTCGATTCCCCGTATTTTTAAAAATTTCTAAAATGAACACGTTACATTCAAAATGTGATAAAATAAATCTATTTTAAAGCCATTGTATTAGCTTTGAGTTATGTGCCAGTGGAGAATAGATACATATAGGTTGATGTAAAAGACTGGTTAAAATGGAAGAATTTCTTCCAAACGCAGAGTATCTGATGGGAGAAAGAGATGGTGACCAGAAGAAAGAAAAACCACTTAGAGTATCGAGCTCCTTAGCTTAGCTTGTGGGGGCTGGCAAGATGATGGTGGGACAGGAAGATCAGTCCAGGCAACCAGGTATGAGGTGAGTCACAGACTTCTGTGGCAAAGGAATCGGACTTGGGGAAGACAGATCAGGACTATAAACATAACAGACTGAATAAATTGTGGTAACAAATAGACTCAAGTTGCAATGGCTCAAACATGACAGAATGCTTTTCTTTCTCACCTAACAGTCCACTGAGGGTGTTTCATGGGTTCTGCTCCCCTCAGTTTTTCAGAGACTCCAGCTGGGCACTAGCTCTGCCATCTTGAACATGCAGCCTCCAACATGTCTCTGGGAACTGCTATGCCAGCCATAGGAAGTGGGAAGAACATGGAGAGGCACCTCTAGGATGCACTTTGGGCCAAGCCTGTACATTTTGCACATCACTTCCATACACAATCCCAGTAGAGAAAACGGGTGCTGTGACCACAGCTGTAGTTGGGCAGCCATATAACCAGCTACCACTGAAGAAGGGAGGGACCAAGCTTGGTAAATGTCTAGCAGTTACTGCCACAAGAAGAACCACAGGTATGTGGCAGCTGGTGGAAGCTGGTTCCAAGACTTCTCCTGGGAGCACAGCGATAATACACAGTGTGGAAAATGTACAGTAATATTTCATACTGTGTGCTTCACAGACAAAGAAATCTGGAGACACTCCATACAATAGCGCCATCCTGAAAATTCACAATGCTTATCAGCACACTAAGTGATCTTAGAACTTTTATAAAAAATAAATCCAACATTTAAAGAGGTATCTGCTTAAGCTTTCCAGCACTTCCTACACATGTATGACATTAAATAAATTCCATTTGTGGGTCAGTCCACCATCTTGAAATGACTATTGCTAAAAGATGCTGTTGGCTGTGCATACTTTCTGAATCTACACTAAATAAGGTGCATATTTAGCAAAAATATGCGTTTTTAGTCCTCAGTTAGAGCCAGAAGATCAGTTTAGTGTGTTAGAAGTGGACGAGGATGAGCTTTTATTTTGTTCAATCATAATCATAAAGTATAACCTTGAGGTAATCAATCAGATCAACTTTTTATGTTTTCTTTCCCCATCAAGATAATGTGGGCTAAGATACTGACCTACCTTGTAATGCATTTCACAAAATCAACATAAAGGTTTATATTAATGTTATTAATCAAATTAGCAATAAAATGGCTAATAAGTAATTAGCCATGGAACAGTGACTCCACTATAATTGTATGCCCAAAGATTTGCCACCCCTCTTAAAGGCTTGACCTCATGGAGGAAATAATTAACATCGCTTATCTTTGGATATTATGGATGGCAAATAAGGTCTGGCTTTAAAAAATCATTTCTGGCAAATAAATCTTTGGAAGGCTTATAAAACCAATGATTCACAATCTAACCAAAATATTTATTAAGCTTCTATCTTAAAGTAAGTTTATGGGGAGTTTAAAAAGGAGTTTCGTATTCTGATTTCCAAAAACACACAGGTATACAACTAATTATGACATAAATCAGGATGTGAGAGGAAGGCTGTGCAAAATTTCTTATAAAGGCACACAGGAGAGGATCAGAAAAAGTTTCAAGAAAAAGATAATACTTAAGCTACCCTTTGAAGAATGGTTAGAAATTTAGTGGACGAAAGAGGGATGGTGAGTAAGAAATGCAAAATCACAGAATGTTTCCCACAATTAGAATCATATTAAGAGAATTAAATCTTTATTAGCATTAATCATAGGTGATAGCTACAAGGAAGCAGCCAACTCTTTAGTTCCATTTTCCCAAAGTGTTTGGCGATCATTTGTTTGGAGACAGGTTAATGTGGGTTCTGAGAAAAACAAGACTCCCATGGTTAAAAAATAAGTTATAGAAATATTAGGTTAAATAAGGTTAAATGTATTTCATGACTGGGTGCTTTTCAGCACACAAGGATATGCAAATGAGCTCCCTGACTCTCTAAGATAAGGGTGTAGAATAAAAAATTTTCAAATGTAAATCAAGGCCCAAACTTCCTCCATGTGTGTTCACTCGCATTACACCTTATGGACAGTTTCAACCTTAGTTCAGTTTTATAATATTGCTTTGATATTTAAGTATTTTTAAATGCTGCTATTTGCAGCAACATGGATGGACCTAGAGATGATCATACTAAGTGAAGTAAGTCAGATAGAGAAAGACAAATATCACATTATCCTTTCCATGGGGAATCTTAAAAAAATGAGACAAATGAACTTATTTACAAAACAGAAACAGACTCACAGACATAGAAAACAAACTTATGGTACCAAAGGGGAAAAGTGGGTGGCGAGATAAATTAGGAATTTAGCAGATACAAACTACTATATATAAAATAGAAAAACAACAAGGTCCTACTGTATAGCACAAAGAACCATATTCAATATCTTGTAAAAATCTATAATGAAAAAGAATATGTATATATGTATGTATACGACTGAATCACCATGCTGTACACCAGAAACTAACACAACATTGTAAATCAACTATACGTCAATAAAACAATAAATAAATGAATATTTTTAAATGCAACAAATGTAACAAATATCACATGAACATAGTTAACTCTGATAGAGTGTTTAGGGCCATCTCAGAGATGTTGGAGAATGATTTTTCTCTTGATTGCTACACTATTCAAGGCTTAAATTGGAAAGTCATTGTTACGAAAGCAATGTAATACCAGAAAATATTCAGGTCTTGTGCCACAAGAGGAGACTCTTGATTTTTGAACTCAAAACAATATCTGAGCCAATCACGAAAGACGATACAGGTCCATTTTGTTTATAAAAATATCAAGTAAATTGTAGGGCTGAGAGAATTAGAATCTTTGACTCAGAAGTAGACCTGCCTGATGGGAACTGAAGAAATGGGTCAGAAATATCGGTAGAGAATTCCTAATGAAGTATAAGGAAATCAACATGAATAAATGACTATAAAGGGTTGGTTATTAATATTCTACCCATTAAAGGCACAGCAGGCAGTCTTAGCAATGCCTCTTAATGCTGCTTATAGAATAAATGCTAAATAAATGGACAAGCAGAGCAAAGCCTCCCTATTGGGAAGTTTCTGATTCTTTCCCACTTTTTCTAATGTAGACATAAATCCTCATACTTTAAGTCCCAGAAACTTGGCAGATTTCTCCCTATTCTGGGTGTAATAGAAACTGTTGCATCAGACTATAAAAATGATCTACAAAGAATTTATTTATTCAGCATAGGAAATACTACTTTAGAAAGAGAATATAGTCTCTTTTGTGTGTGTGTGTGTTAAACAGCTTTATTGTGGTATGGTTCCTGTACAGTAAATTACATGTATTTCAAATGTATAATTTGATGAATTTTGATAGCTGTACATACCAGTGAAACCACCACGACAATCACGATAGCTAACATTTCTATCACTCCCCAAGACGTGCAATTTTTGAATTCTCAACTTATCCTTTCCCACCCACTTTATCCTCTGGTAACCATAAGTTTGTTCTCTATGTCTGTAAGTCTGTTTCTGTTTTGTAGATAAGTTCATTTGTGTCCATTTTTTAAGATTCCACATATAAGCAATAGCATATAGCATTTTTCTTTCTCTTTCTGGCTTACTTCCCTTAGAATGACTATCTCCAGGTCCATCCATATTGCTGCAAATGGCATTATTTTATTCTTTTTTATGGCTGAGTAGTATTCCACTGTATAAATATACCACATCTTCTTTATCCAGTCATCTGTTGATAGACATTTGGGTTGTTTTCATGTCTTGGCTATTGAAAATAGTGCTGCTATGAACATTGGGGTGTATGTGTCTTTTTTAATTATATTTTTCTCCAGGTATATGCTCAGGAGTGGGATTGCTGGATCATAAGGTAAGTCTATTTTTAGTTTTTTAAGGAATGTCCATACTGTCTTCCATAGTGATTGTACCAATTTACATTCCCACCAACAGTGTAGAAGGGTTCCTTTTTCACCACACCCTCTCCAGCATTTCTCATTTGTAGACTCTTTAATGATGGCCATTCTGACTGGTGTGATGTGATATCTCACTGCAGTTTTGATTTGCATTTCTGTAATAATTAGTGATGTTGAGCATCTTTTCGAGCATATTGTCTCTTAACACATTACAATAAATGAAAGCAGAATGAACTTAAGCAAAGGAGAAGATAGCTGAAGCTCTCATTTAACCACATCAGTCATTTTTGTGTTCTTCAAGAATGATGCTCAGTGAACTCTCTTATTTGTACAAAAATTTCTTTCCACTTATTCATAATTGAGATGAATGTGCTTTGAATAACTTAGTGCTTCAATGAACTACCATGCTTCAATGTGAACACATCAGTGTGCAGAGATGTATAAACTGCAAATTAGCTGATATTTATTGAGTACAGACTATGGGCAAGGAATCATTCTAAGTTCTTTATGTATATGAACCCATTTAATCTTCATAACATCTCTCTAATGCTGCTATTCTCATTATTCCATTTTACAGATGAAGAAGCTGAAGTACAGAGATGTTAAGTGACTTGCTCAAAGTTTGTGGCCAGTATTTGGTAAAGCTATGATTTGAACTCCGATTGTCTGCCTCCTCATTCTCCATTCTTAAACTATTCATGCTATTTCTTCTCTGTGTATATAAATATGATTCCTTCAGAAAAATTAGGTTCTGGGCACTTAGACCCTACTCAGGCATTTAAATAAATTTTATGTTTATGAAAAAATCCTTAGTTTTCTCTTTTACGATTACTAGATTAGGCAAAACATTCATACTAACTTCTAAAGGGACAGACTAATAATTTTTTCCTTTTAAAAATAATAATAAAAATATGACAAATGGCATTTACATGTCATCTAGGGAGTTACGTGGCCTCCTTTCTTCCTTAGATCTGTCAGCAATAGGTGGGTTTACAGTGTTTGAGTAGGTGAGCTGCCTACATTCAAAATGACATAGATAACTGACACAATTAGGGAGAAAATTGAGAGCATTTCTGTTTTTCCAGAATTACTGAGGTAACTACTGCAGCTCTTCATTTCCCTTTGGCAGATGACCTGCCGGCCAAAGCTCCTATTAGCCCCTTTTCTCATATCTCACCTGCTTCAAACATCACGGGCCATGGCAAGGCTATTCATTATGGCAGCTGGTTTTACTACCAAGGCACTGCTCATTATGGACGACCTGTGTGTACACTTATGCAGCTCCAGCAAAATGACAAAAGACAAAATAGAACTGGCTCATTTCCCGGTGAGGTCTTGCAAATTCCTTGCATGTTTCACAGAATGTATCATGGCTGATAAACCTTCATCAACTCAACATCATGGAAATAAACATAATCATGGTTTCATGCAAGCCATTTTGGTCCATATAATCATTGAGTTACACAGCTTCCCTTTCCTTAGACCCACCCTCTATGGAGCCTGGCATGTGGGTACATCCTCACTCTGGACTCACTCTGTAGCTGTTGCCATGGTTCCCTAGTGCTTGCTCAAAACCAACAACACATTCTTGTTGGTAGAGCACCTAGGGACTGTGGATTAGGACTCGGTCTTCAAGACTTCATGGAGACTGGGTCTGCCTTTAAAGAGATGAACAAAATTATCAAATAGATGCAGTTTTACTTTTAGCATCGTCTGTCTACCTTCTTGCTTCCCTTGTTCCTTTTCTCTCTGGGAGTCCTTCAACTGGCCTGCCTCCCAGGATCCTGGCACAACAGCCTCTCTCCCATCTCAACAAAAACTTCTACCCAGGAAGGGTCCCAAATTAACAATTGTATAACTCGGTGTGAATAATGTACTGCTACCTGGGGGACAAGTTTTATCTAATTATGGAATATAAACCTTATAGAAAAGGTTTTTGAAAGAAGCAATATTTCCAAAACCCACAAAGTTATTCCACATACAGGGGTTGCAACTCAAATGCCTACAAATGCCACTCTGGTAACATAAATGAGTAGAGCAGACAGGAGTAAGACAAGAGGGAATAGCGAGGTCTGGGGCACTCCGGAGAGCTCACACTTTTTCTAAACATGTTGCCACCCCTGTCATGTAAGAATATAATCCCAGTCTTGCCAGATAGTCTAGTTTTTTTTTTTTCAATAGAAGTGGAAAATATGTCCTCTTACTTTTTAAAAAAAATCTCTTCTATTTTTTAAATGTTGGCGATCAATCGAAAATCTAAGATCACTCTGTGGGCCTTATTAAAAACACTGTGGGCCTGAGCTATCCCAGGGGCATATAGTTTGAGACATCTGCTTTGGACAACGATCTGGTCCTTAGCCCCAAGTCCCATAGCTCCTGAATATTTAAATTGTGTATGGTGACAGTCCTAAATCTGATCTAGTTCTAGGGCTGGTCAGTAACACCTTTCATGGGGAGAATGCTTTATGGTTTTCAATGCATTGTTAGCACACATGATCTTATTTCATTTTCATAATCATCAATCAGCATGCTCTTATTGACTATATAGTGATATATTACCTGCTTGCCTATGATTAAACATATGCATGTATATAATATGTATATTATGCATACATATAACATGTACATATATACATATTATATATGACACTATATGATTATCTGCTGTAAGCAGATATGCTGACAGCTAACATCTCTCCAAATTCTTAAAGGTAAACTACATAATTTACATACAAGGAATAAGACCAGATTATGCAAAAAGGAACCTTGGAGATAAAATATTTCCTGGGTCAGAAATGAAAAGAGCAAAAAGTTGGTTATAATCTAATAGACAGTATAAAGAACTTAATATACTAAGATTTTGCTCTTCTGGTAGTGCTGTTACTGGTGAGCTTGGTGAAAAAAATCCTTATGTCAGACAGAAAGTATTCATCCTCTCTGGGCAAGAGGATATTCTGACTCAAATGCATAATCCAGCAAGTCTTTGAGGGAGATAAGTTATTATCAGAAAATGAACCCACTGCTTTACCAGGGCCCAGAATCTTTTCCTGTTATGATTCAGTGCTATTCTTATTATGATTCAGGAAGAAATAGGAGAAACAGAAATTTCTTGCTATAAATTTATAACTTGGCAACCAGGTGTATACATCAAAGTCCAGAGAGCATGCTTAGAGTTGGCCTCTGAGGGAAGGTCAGCTCCCAGAGTGGTGGCCAAAACCAAGCTTCAGGGCCCGGTAAGCCAAGGACCAGGCCCTCAGTTGTGATAGACTCATCACTGTTATCTTCTGAAGGCTCCTGGCCACCAGCTGGCTGGTGTCCTGCACAGTCCTCCCCTCGTCGCTTCCTTATAATCCAAATTCCCATTTGCTGGAGAAGAATCCATGGCTCAGGGAATCTGGTGATTTGCCTCAAGCCCCACAACTAGGCAGTGGCTGAGCTGGGTCAGGACCCAGATCCCTCTCCTCGGGGCCAGTTCTCCTTCCACTGCAACAGCTGTGGGCTGTTCAGGGAGCCCAGAAACTCTGCAGGGACCTGAGGCCAGTGATGTGGTTTAAGAAACGTCACCTACTGGCACCGAGGACACATTGCAATGCCGAGTCAGGCTCAACTCAAGCAGGTGACCTTCCCCTTCCTAGTTTGTGTCTAAATCTAAAAGGGAAACTTGCTTAACAAGCATATGAAGGAAGATTTCTTTGAACAGTTTTATTGAAATATAAATCATAGAGCATAAACTCCATCCACTGAAAGTGTTCAATGAAGCCGTTTTTAGTGTATTTACAGCATGCAATCTAATCTAATCATCCTAATCTCATTTTAGAAATTTTTTTTCACCTCATAAAGAAAATTCAGGCCTATGAGCAATCATTTCCTGCCCCAACCCAGTTCTAGGCAACCACTATTCAACTTTCTGTCTCTACAGATTTGCTTATTCTAGATAATTCATATCAACGGTATCATAGAATTTGAAGTCTTTTGTGACTGGCCTCTTTCGCTAATACCACGTTTCGAGGCTTGTCCTTGTGGTGGTGTGTATCAGTGCATCATTACTGCTGCTGTGAAGGTTTGGAGAATGACTATTGCGACCAAAACCCCAAACAGCAAACCGCTGGTGATGAGTTTTGTTGTTGTTAATATTCATTTCCATCACTCCAACAATTTTTTTGAAAAGAACGCAGCAATGTAATATTTTAGCCAAGAGAATCTTTATACTCTTAATTTAATTTAAATAATGCTGTTACTTTTTAAAAATGCACTCTGTCCCTCTTTCTGTTCTTGGGTTTATTTTGCACGACCCCTCCCCTGCCTGCGTCTCCCCACTGGAAGCCGGAGCAGGAGCGGAGCAGGAGCCACCTGTGCCGGCTGTCCTGCAGAGCTCCTGCTGACCCCATACTTCCCTGGGGAGGCTCCTCCTCTGCCTCCAGGGCTGTGAGATCAGCTCCCATTTACAGTACCTTTTTTGAAGCCACAGATGAAATGAGTGGTCCTGTCTCTGAGCCCCGCCCAGAGCTCCCTCAATGTCCAAGCCTTATATCAGCACAATCAGTCATTACTCTGAGTGAGCAAGGCAGGGACCAGACCTCAGGCATCTTATCCCCCACTCACCCCTCCAGTGGCCACACACTACCCCCAAAAGAAGTGCTACAGATAGAGCCGAATCAAAGGACAAAGACACTAATGTGACAATTCGAGGATTTCATCAAGTAGCAGTAAAATAACTAAATTCCTCAGTCTGGGAACACTTTAAAGGCAGAGAAGTTAGATAAAATGTGAATAAAACATATTAAGATGAAATAGGTTTGGTGAAGTCCCTCTTGCCTTCACTGATCAAGTGTTAGTGTGTAACGCCAGCTGTCACTTTAAATCTCCCTGACTTTGGAGTCCTGTTTTCCAAAATGGCCTTTGAAGTCAGTATTTCCAGTTGAGGTTTCCTGGAACTAGCGTGGCTGATTTGGAATGGTGTCTCTGCCCACTTGGAAAGGCTTCGCACCACACTGAATTCTGACCACTGGAGGCCCTTAAAGGCAATCAGATTTTCTAATATGGCCAATCAAGGTCACAGATCTGTTGGCATCTGTCTTCGATCTCCCATCTCCTATCTTCAGACGCCATGTGCTTTTATTAGAATTTTGGGGTCTCGGATTGGCCACAGCGCCAAGGCAGGGTAAGGGAATCAAATCTTTCATTACTCTCATTTGCTCAGCTTTGCAGGCTCTGAATTACGGCAGGACTAGGAAGGGAACAGAGGATGCCTCCTGCGACCCTCTATCTTGGGCTCACCCCTCTGCCTTGGAACGTCTCCCTCACTCTGAATTCCTCTGGCAAATGTGTCAGCACCTGACTCTGCTTCCATTTTCATTCTCATATTTCACTCTGGGAGCCTGATATGTGGCTGGACCTGACAGGAATACATTTATAAGAATGCGAGCTCCAGAAAATCTTGAATATATTCCAGTTAAAGGTCCATGGGGGCAACAAAGAAATCATCTCTAACTCATTTTTGAGCGCTGTAACAAGGGCATTTTCCAGGGGAGAAAAATCATGTTTTATTGTTGCACTTGTAATGTTCACAGCTGTTCAGGACTTTGTCACCTCTAATGACAATACATTATGGAGAACATTTCAGCATCTGTAACGGAGGGCAGGGCTAGTGCTCCTCCTCCAGCCCCAGCTCCTCCCAGCAGCTGCACTTTTCACCAAACAAAATCAATTACTGTATATCTTGATGCTGGAGTTAGGCTATTGGTTTTTAACTAATCAAGTCCTGCAGCAATTCCTTCCAGCAAAATAATTTTTATTAATGAGAGGTGAGATGAGAAAGCCCCACATCGCCTGGGGCAGCCTGCTGGTATGCTAATGCCTCCTATTGCTGAAATGCTAATGAATCAAAACCTATTCCTTACCCAGACAGACATGATTACAGAGTTCGGAATCACAAGACCCAGATGGGAGTCTCTTCTCTGCCACTTACTGATCAGGTAGGGTTTGGAAACAAGGAGCCTCAGTTACTTCATTGTTAAAATGGGCTCCTTGTGAGAGTTGTATGAGATTAGGCACGTAACTGGTATACGGGGAAACACACTACGGATATTAATTATATGTAAATACACAATAGCTACAAAAAATTCATATGCATAGCTATGTCCTGAGAGTTAAGTGGGGTTTGTTTCTGTGGTGTTTAATATAGGATTTCCTACAGAATTGCATTAGAGGAAGCATAAATACTGCTTAGTAAGACATCTCCCCTCAATAGATCTTGCAGATGTATGGCTAGCAACTTGGAACAACAGCTTCAGGACAAGATTGCATCATTTAGGAACTGGATAGATTTTGAAGTTATTTACCTAAGTGACCAAAAGAGTCAACATTAGAAATGGTGTGTTAGAAATTTAAGAAAGAGGGTAAAGGTCCATCAGTTGATGATGGATTAAATAAAATACAGCCATGTAATGGAATACTATGCAGCCTTTGCAAATTATGTTTTAGAAGAATCTTTCATGACATGGAGAAATATCTATGATACAGGCACAAGTAAAAATGAGGTTATTAATAAAAAATGTATACATGCATTTTTATATAAATGTGTACACGTAATGTATGTCTAGAGAAAATACTAGAAAGTAATTGTTATGGACTGAATGTGTCCCCCTCAAATTCATATGCTGAACCTCTCTCCTCCCATAATATGATATTAGGCAGTTAGGGACAATTAGGATTCGATGAGGTCATGAGGGTGAAGCTCTCATTAATGGGATTAGCGTCCTTATAAGAGTCACAAGAGCACTTGCTTCCCTTCTCTACTCTCCCCCATGTGAGGATCAAGGAGAAGTCAGCAGTCTGCAATCCAGAGGAGGGACTTCACCAACCTGACCATGCAAGCACCTTGGTCTTGGATGTTCAGCATCCAGAACTGTGAGCCATAAATTTCCATTGTTTATAAGCCACTTAGTCTCTGGTACTTTGTTACAGCAGCACAGCTGAATAAGACAGAAATACACTAAAAAGACCTCTGTACAAGTGCAAAAATGGAGATAGCCTGCTTAAGAATAGCTCATCTTAAAAAAAATCAATTTTAAATGACTATAAATTTAATGTGAACAGTAGTTTAACAGGGATGCTAAAAAAAATGCACTCACAATCTGCTGTATAGAAGTGTAAGAATACAACAGATTAAGTAATAGTATCAGTATATTCTGGGCTGCTCAGAACTTATCCGGTAGAAACTATCACATTTTAGGAGGGAAGAAGACAGATGGGAGTTTATTGAGAGATGGAAGATCAGCATCCTGATTCCTGTTAAGTGTTTGACATTTAGTGTGTTTGTTCAATCCTTATGACAATCTTGATGGTTCCAACCCATTTTTAATTTTTATTTTTGTAATAGTATGAGTAATCATAATGGAGAGGCAGTGGAGTCCAGTGGTTAAGGGCCCGAGGTCTGGAGTCAGATTCTGGCTTCAAATTCTGGACCCATAACTTAGTCTCAGTGTCCTCTTGTGTAAAATGGGATGATAACATCACCCACCTCAGAGTGTGGATGTGAGGATGTAAAATACTAATTACAATTCCCAACATATACTGAGAACTTCTAAAATGTTATTATTAAAAAGTGCTGATAGTTGAAGCGACCTAGAGTATTTTTTGGAAGCTCAGAGAGGAGTATTCCAGTTGTGGCAACAGAATAAAGGAACTTCTGGGAAGGACCTAAATTCAATCTGAAGGAATTTAAAAATCTGTGAGCAGATGGTGTGTACCTCCAAGGGCCACCACCCCAGATCTGCCTCTGTGTGTTAGATGCCATCTCTCTCATCCTGTCTCTTATTCCTAATTCTCTGATCTTTTCTTTTTTAATTAATTACCTATTGAGGTCACTCACTAAGGATGGAATATTAGTGATATATTTGAGACACAGGAAAAAAGATGTCATTCAAAGAGGGAACCAAGAAAGGACCTTTAAAACAGCAGAACTGCAGATACAGACTCAGATTTACGGGTCCCAAGTCTCAATTTTGTTGGTGCAAACAGAATTCTACACCGAGAGTTTAATTCATACTACGCTAGACCAATGAGGGTTTGGTTTACAAAGAGAAATGTTAATTGATTTGCAAGGCATAATATAAGTACCACTAGAAAATACAGCTAGAAATTCACAATCAGTTAGTCAGGATATACGCTCCCTGATAGGAAATTCAATTTTTATAGCCAAAAGTTCAATTTCTGAAAATAGACTAGGAATGAAGGCATTGTTGCCACGAAGGCTTTTCCTCTGTTGTGTTCACTGACTTCTTTACAGCATTTCTGCCGGAACAATGCCTGACACAGTAACTGCTCAATAAATTGTTGGGTTGAATAAAAGAACGAAAGAACAAAGGAAGGAAGAAAGGAAAGAAGGAGGAGGGAGAGAGGGGAGAAGAGGTGGAAGTGGGGGAGGGAGGACAGTTTCAGGGGCTAGTGTCATCAACCAAGGAGAGCCTGAGTCCTCCATCACTGTCACCCTAAGGCTAACCATCCAGCATGATCAGAGTGCTCAGAGTTTCCTGATCCCTGCATAGGGCGACTGCCCAGTGACAAATTCTTGTTGAAACAAACATTCCATAGACACCCAGAATCTGAAAGAGGGCTAGAGCCACAAGAAATGGGTCATCACAGAAACTTAGCCTCTGCCCTTCCTGTCCCAGGCATCTTCGGCTACAAGGCTTACACAATGGGCTTCTGATTTCCTATTAAGCTCCACATTTTTGTTGCTGTTGGTTTAATTTAAATTCCATCACCATGGAAAACACTGAGTATTTACAACTGATGAGCTTTCATCTTAGATCTGGGGAGAAAGCTTACATGAGTTCAGAAATGGATTTCTCATTTTTTAAACTAAATTTTCTTATTTTCTTGCATTAGATTTTATATTACCTGTCTGTCCTTAACAATCAGATGAAGGGTTGAAAACTTGTGCTTTCCTTATCCCCAAATGGTACGGCTTCTCTTACACACGTAATCTCATCACTCAGTTCCAAATCCACATTCTGCAAATGAATGATGACTACTTACAAAATCCTTAAAATTCTATTACATTCCTCCATATCCTACGGTGTCCCCTGAATAGACCACAAATGTGTAAACTAACTTTAAGTATTCCACATGACCTCTACCAGTCAGTTATAAATCTCAGAATGGCATTTCCCCCTTCTTTTCATTCTTTTTTACTTTCTTTTTCTCTCCTTTACTTTGGCATTCAGTTTGCCCCATGTTTTAATTTTATAATTACACAGATAGTACATACACTATTTGTTGGAAGAATTCAAGCGATAGAGAAGTTATTAGAGTATGAATGTTGCTTTTTAACCAACTTACCCCATTCCCAAAGGTAATTATGGTAGACCATTAAATTCAGTCTTCCAAATTTTTTAATGCTTTTACATTTTCATAAGAATATATACTCATAAGAGGTTGTAAGGTTATTCATGTAAGGTTATGTTTTTAAGAATAAATGGGATCTTACTATATGTATTACTCTGTACTTTTTTTCACTTTATAATATCTTTAAAACTAGTCACATGTCAAATCATATAGGGCTACCACATTCGTTCCAGTAGCTCTAGAGTTTTCTACAATATGGAAACAACATAGTGTATTGTACCATTCTCAATGGATAGACATTTAGGCTGTTCCCAATTTTATTTTTAGTGAACCCTTCTTTGAAAAATTTTATGCACATATGCAAATAGCTATAAATACAGGACAGACTGCTAGAATCGGAATTGTTGAGTCAAAGAGCATGTGTACCTAATCTTTCAATAAAAATTGCATAATTCCCCACAGAAAAGACCATCCAAATGTAGACTACTCTCCACTATCCCTGTGAGTCTCTATTTCCATGCATCAATGGCAATACTGAAACTTACTGATCTTTTTATTATTTACTATCAAGTAATTGAAAAAAAAATCACACATCATTTACATTGCCTTGGTGAATAAGTAGATAAAGTATAAGTTTATATGTATTTTAACCACATCTATTTTTCTCCTGTAAATTTGACCCTTATTATCTTGGGCTAACGTGTTTTTTATTATTGATTTATATTTTGTCTATTTTTAATATTAATATTTTTTCTGCTACATATGTTACAAATATTTTCCCTCAGTCTCATAGTTGCCTTTTAATTTGCTTATGGTGTTTTTTTTTTTCTGATTCAGAAAATTTTTAAAAATTATATTACCAAAGGTAAGCTCACTATGAATTGCCCTGCTTACTACCTGGACAGAGTTTCTAGGTATGGTTCAGAGAGGGGCAACCCAGGCAGAAGCTGGCCATCCTCCTCAGTTGAGATGACAAAGTTGGGAGTCCAGGGAGGGCAGTGTGTTAGAGAGGGAAGAGCAGCACCAAGAGAGACCTCCAGAGATTTGCAGCATGGTCCCTGTGAGGGTCCAGCTGAACACCAATCAATGCATGTGTGTCAGGAAACTATCTGAGGTCAAGGGAAGAACCAATCCAAAGAATCAGAGTGAACAGTGCCCAGAGGCCACACAGGCTGAGAGGAGTGTGTTTCCAACAGCTATGTTAGAAAATCTCATAGTTCAGCAGCATTGATTAGGATCCCAAGAAGCGCCTTGCGTCAGCAATGATCCAAAGGGATCAAAGTGTTTTCAAGTAACTTAGGCACCTTGCTAAATAAAGTTAAAGAGTATTTATAGGAGTACAGAAATCTAACAACCAATAAGGTAAAATACAAAATGTCTGGCATTTAATAATAAATTACACAGCATGCAAAGATTCAGGAAAGTACAAATCTTAATGAGGAGAAAACCAGTCAATCAAAACTGACTCAGAAACAACACAGATTTTAGAATTAGTAGAACAAGACATGGAAGCAGTTGTTACAACTGTGTTCCATATATTTGAGAAGCTAAAAGTTGAACATGTGAATATTGAACATGGTAAATAGAGGCATGAAGACTATTTAAAAGACCCAAATAAAACTTCTAAACACCAAAAAAAAAAAAAAAGTGTGAGGTAAAAAATACAGTGGATGGGATTAATGATATTAGATATAGCCTACAATAACAAAAATAGTGAATGTAAAAACACAGCAACAGAAACTGTTCAAAATTAAGCAAATTGTGAAAATGACTAGTAAAAAAGGAATATAAATCAGTGAACTGAAGACAACTTCAAGTCATCAAATATACATGTAATTAGCATGCACAAAGAAGAGAGGGTGAGGGAACCAAAAAAAAAAGGGAAAAAAATGGCCAAAACCTTTCCAAATTTGATGAAAACATTTATAGTTATAGAGACTACAGATCCAAGAAGGTCAAAAAACAAGAAATATGAAGAAAATTACACTAAGGCACATCATAATCAAATTGCTTAAAAGCAGTGATAAGAAAATCTTAAAAGCAGAGAAAAGGCATACTATATAGTAAGGAACAAAGATAAGAATGACAGCAGATTTCTCATCAAAAACAATGCAAGGTAAAAGGCAGTACAGCAACAATTTAAAAATTATTGAAAGAATAAGCGCATCAACCTGTAATTCTTTATTTGGTGAAAATATCTTTCAAAATTAAGGCTCAATGAAATGTTTCTAGATATACACAAGCTGAAAGGATTCATCACCAACAGATCTGCACCACAAAACATGTTAAAGCTCTTAAAGTGGAAGGAAAATGATAACAGAAAGAAAATGTGACCTTCAGAAATAAATGAAGATTACTGGAGAAAATCTTTGTGACCTTGTGTTAGGCAAAGGTTTTCTAGAAATAATGCCAAAAGCATGATCCATAAAAGAAACAAAATTATAAACTGAACTTCACCAAAATTAAGGACTTTTGCTCTAATAAAAGAATGAAAGACAATCCACAGACAGGAGATACTATCTGCAAGTCACTTATTGGATAAAGAACCCCATTCAGAGTACATAGCTCTCAAAAGTTGGTAATAAGAAAACAAACAATCCAACATAAAACTGGCAAGAGTTCCAACAGACACCCCACCAAAGATAAAAGAAAATATATGGTTGGAAAATAAGTACATGAAAAAAAGCTGAATATCAATAGTCATCAGGGCTATGCAAATTCAAATCACAATGAGATATCACTACTTGTATCCTAGAATGGCTACAATTTAAAAGACTAAACACATCAAGTGCTGGTGAGGATACAGAGAAACTGAAACTCAAATACTGCTTATGGAACCTTAAAACAATACAACCATTTTGGAAATCAAGTTTTGCATTTTCTTAAAATTTGAGTGTATGCATACCTTGTGGTTCACTTCCTCTGCTCCTAGGTATTTACCCAATAGAAATGAAAGCACCCATTTATACAAAGACTTGTACATGAATGCTCACGGTACTCTTATTTGTTACAGCCAAAACCTGGAAACCACCCAAATGTCCATCAACAGGTGAAAGATGATTTGCAGTATATCATATAATGAAATACTATTCAACAATAACAAAGAATACATTACTAATATATACTCTCACATGAATAATTCTGAAAATAATTATACCAAATGAAAGAAGCCATTCTTTCTAGAATTCTTAAAGATGGAAAAGACTGTAGTAACAGAAAGGAGAAGAGTGGTTGTCTGGTAATGAGGGGCACGAGTGGGAAGGGTAGTAAAGGGGGGCCCAGGGAAATTTTGGGGGCATTGGTTATGTTTTCTAGATTACTGTGCTAGTTTCATGGATATCTATCTATCTATCTATCTATAGCTATATACACACATATATACATATACATGTCAAAATTTATCAAATTGCACCCTTTAAAAACACATTTCATTGTATGTCAATAAATGTGTTCTAAATCACATCATTAAAAAAACCTTAAACATTAAAAAAAAACAATGGTGATAATAGACTGTATTAGTTACCTACTGCTGTGAAAAAATTCAAAAATTACTAGTTTAAAACAGCACATTTATTTTCTCACAGTTTATGTGGGTTAGAAATCTGGGCACTGCTTAGCTGGATTCTCTGCATCAAGATCTCACTAGCTACAATCAAGGTGTCAGCTGGGCTGCCTTCTCTTCTGGTTGCTCAGCTGGAGAAGCAACCACTTCCAGGCTCACTCAAGTTGTTGGCAAAATTCCTCTCCTTCTAGCTGTAGGGCTGAGAGCTTCAGAATTTTTTGCTATTGGCTAGAGGCTTCCTCAGCTCCTAGATGCCACCCACAGTTTCTCCTCATGAAGCCCGTTCCATATGCAGTTGAAAAAGTGACAGCTTGCCTCTTCAAGGCCAGTGGAGGTGGGAGAGAGAATGAATCTGCCAGCAAGCTGAAGTCTTACATAACATAACGTAATCTAGACATAACATCACTTCCCCTTTGCCATATAATGTAACGTAATCCCGGAGTGACATCCACCACTTTTGCCATATTCTATTGCTTAGAAGCAAGTCACAGGTCCCACCTGTACTCTAAGGGAGGGGATTACACGAAAGTAATTATACCAGGACAGGGGAGGTCCCCTCGGAGAACCTGAGCCATATAGGCATTCCTTTCTTCTTAGTCATTTTGATGGAAAATTCTTCAAAATTTGGCTGTGTTTTTGATAGGTGTCCTTTATCAACTTTTTTTTTTCTTTTCTTTTCTGGGTGTGCCTTGAGGGATATTTTGGATTTTAGGAGATCTATGTGACTCTTTTTCATTTTATTGCTTTGCTTAGAATTTGAATTACATCAGATGTAATTCTGGCATCCATAGTGATGAGCACATGGATTTAATTTTAAAAATCTGTTAAGATGGTGATATTATTTCCAATACATTATAACATAGTGAGTAACCAGTGGCGATTCATCACTATGTTCCTGAGAAATAGCCTTTTTCATATGTGGCTGGATTTGATTTGCAAGTATTTTATTTAGGATGTTTGCAGCTAAATTCAGAAATGAGCTTGAACTATAGTTTTATTTTTATTTTATGGTACTTTATTCTGTCGGGCTAGCCTCAAAGAATGAGTTGAAAAGCTTCTAAATATTTTCTCTTTTTTGGAATTATGTAATATAGGAGCTACATGCTCTTTAAACATGTAGTAGAATTTTCCCATGAAACCATCTGAGCTTTCTTGCTGCCCACAGTGCAACGAACAGAAGGATGGAAAAGGGCTCCCTGGCCAGGCAGGCTCCAACACAGGAGCGTCGCTCTCAGGCACTTCCCTGCTACTTGTGTTCACTGTTCTTGAGCTTGGAGTGTCCCTGTGAAATCAATGCCCCAGTGGTAGTCCTCACCCTACTTAATCTGAGCACTGTTGTTTCGTTTGGCTTTGTTCTCTTTTGCTTTTTGACAGTACCCTTTCCCCGTGGATCTGATCCTGTTTGCTTTGTAAATGTTTTGTAGTTCCGCAGAATTTCTGGTTCCCTCATGTTGCACTTTCTTGTTCATCAGAAAATTTAATGCATCCAAATTTTATTTTGTTATTTCAAGAAACTGTGGGTAAAACAAAAAACAAAGTATTTTGTTATAGCTCCCATCCTGATCCAGCCTTGTATTATTGAATTATTTTAGAAAAAAAGGGTTGGGTCAAATTCAGGTGATGAAATTCACTATTAAGTCAAGGCTGTAAAATTTGAACGTGTATCTGAATTTGCTTCAGATTTACCAGGCTTATATAACACTAGATAAGCTACCTAAATCCACTTGTGTGACAGAGGTAATATTGGCCGTGCAGAGGACTTTGGGGAAGGAATGTATTGATAATTAGACTTGTGGAATTAATTAATGGCACTACATATGATTTTTAAAGCTTTTTAAAAAAGGTGATTCAAAGTTTTCTGTCTTAAGGAGCAGATTCTAATTTGAAAGCAAGATTAGTAGCAGCACTAAAATAGACATAGCTCCTATCCTATTATCAAATAAAGTTACAGTGAATAAATTGTTTAAGATTTCTATTTCTTTCCAAGATGACAACTCCTCAGTGGTGCAAATCTTGGGATGATTATGTAGTCATATTTAGGTGTTCAAGTCAATATTTGGCAGATAACCCTGAATATTACAGAATTAAATGGAATTAGATCGTTGCTGTCTGTGTAATCAGTACATCTAAAATAAAACAATTCAGTTTAGATAAGATGAGCTGACCAAAAGCCAACTATATTGTGAAGAAAATAAACATGAGGTTGAAAGTTTTTTTTTATCGGATACAAGCTCCTTTTATTTCTAAGTGAATGACTTCCTATTAACGTCCCTTATGCACATTCAACAATTAATTATTTGAGCTTTACGGAGTTTGAAATTAGTTTAAAACTGTTTGTGATAAATGGATTTTATTAATTAGGGGAGGTATTATGACTCTACAGGCAAGTAACTAACTGGAATGTCAGAGATCGGGGCACCTGGATTTCAAAACTTTAAATCACAAGCCCTTTCCAAAGACATTGCACCTGCAGGTGTGCTGGGACATCCACCTGAGGCTCGCCTTTGCTCTCCGTCTGTCCCACAGCAAATCAAGTTAGCAGGAGGCATCTTGATGGATGTAAGAGAAGCAGATCACATGGCCACTGGCCTTTCCTCCACCTGAAACCACACCCCCTTAAATGTGCTGGCCCTCCAGGGAGATTGGCAAACCATCAGCTCTCTCTGCCAATCACTAATCTTGGGCAAGATGCCCCTGGGTCTCCAGAACCCCATTCCTCTCTGTTACAAGACAGGGGGAATTTCACCACTTTATTTCCCAAGATGGACAAAGGGAAGAGAAGGCTGGGGGAAGAAAGTGACTATGGAAGAAAAAATGCTAAAAATTTAATTGTGTCTGACAAAGGAGCCATAATGGAGAAGGAGCAGCTCTGAGAGTAAAAACTAAGAATTGGCTGGTATGTATGCATTTGAACTCTTAAGCAGTAACCTTTCACTCACTTAGGGCACTTAATATTGCAGATTTAATAAGATAAACAGGAAAGAAGTCTTATGGCTCTGAAATGGGAAAAGGCAAATATTCACACCCATTTCCACATTTCAGTGGCCTTTATTATTACATTTGCAGTGATGCAGCAATAAAATTAGGACATCAAAACCTGCATCTTTGTCTTCATCCTAGAAACTGATTAATGTCAGAATGTCACATCCTTTTCACTGTCAATAAACAGAGACTAGAAGCTGGTTCTTTCTCTGAAAGGTTTTTATAGCACAAAGAGAAGAAACTGAATTGATACCTTCATAATTATTTGTGCTTTCAAGTACTCAGTTTTCAAAAGTGCTACATAATCTCAGAGATTAAAGAAAAAAGAAAGTAGACTGATTTATAGAACAGTTTCTACATAGGAAGAATCCACTAAATTTTGAAATGTACAGCTGTGAGGAAAGGGGAGACGGTCTGATGCTTTTTGTCAGTCTGAGCTTCTCATCTGTTCTGTTCCTGGGATGAAGTCTTTATGGCCTGTATCTTTCAAGCAGTGTAATGCCAAATTACATGAGTCAGATCTGCTCCAACCCACTCTGAGGGACAGTTCTGAAATAAAATTAGAAATGGCACACTAATCCTTGGCTTTTTATTATAATTTTATTTTATTTTTAAGTAGCACTTACATTATAACAAAATGCCCCTTGTGTCTGCTAGACTCCTGTATAAATGAAGTGGAAATTAGATACACAAGCACGCATACTACATTCAGTCGCGGAAAACCTTCATTCTTGTGTAAATTAAAATGATCCTCTGCACAGATGCAAAAGAACTCATCCAAGTAAAAACATTTACATGTAATTTACAGAATGTTTTCTCCCTTGGAAGCAATCACTTCCCCCAGAATCATAAAAACCTACATTTTAAATGTTGACTAATGCTCAAAGACACTGAACCAAGCTAATAAACTGCAGAAATTGAAAGAGATCCAAATGGGAAAATGTAAAATAACCATATATTTTGATCTTCTCAGGAAATGTTTATCTGACAGTAATTTTGGGTACTGTATTAAACAAATTACTCAAATTATAATTACTTGCCTCCTAAATCTTGTTTCCTAATAATAGGGAGGGCAAAATATGTATACACAGGATCTCTATCTTTCAATGTGGATGTCTGAATTCTATGGTAAGTTTTTATTGTAAACGTTTTTCTTGGCCCTCAACCTGGTGTGTCCACAATAATGGCTTCCCCGACATTAGAGGGTCTGGTTTGCTGAATAAGTGCCCTGTTAACAGAATGAGTGGGTTCTGCCAGTGTCACCCGACCACCACCAGCACCACGCAAGATTTTGCTTCGACTCAGAGCATGTACTGTGACTACTCACCGCTGTTTCTTCCACTCCTTGTTCACTGCTTATAACCAACATGTTCCCAAAGAGGGGATGTTGCTTCCCCTCCCACTTCCTTATTTTCCCCGTCTATAAAATAAGGATAATAAACAGCTATTTTGGGGTGTGGTGGTGAGAAAAAGCGCGATAACCTCTAGCTCTGTGTCTCGGGAAACACTGAGCGATGAGACGGGCAGACAGCGCAGTCATTATCTCCCAAGCTTAAGTACAGAAAACCACTGCAACGGAGATGGAAATTCAGCCCCGGGGCTTTTGGCCACTTAGGCAAAAAGGAAATATGATGCGTTAAAGAGCTCTCACTGTCTTGTGAACAGAAGCATCCCCTTTCATTAGAAGAAGAACTCTCTCCATTGACAGCTGAACTCTTCTGAGGACTTTCTCATGCCTTCCATGAGGCACGGGACCAGTGTTTGCGCTGGTTTTGGAACCCTCCAGACCAGCTCTGGGAAATGCAGCGGGATTCTTCATGCGCTCCTTTCTCAGATCAACTCCAGACCAAAGCCAAGGGCATCATGTTAAATTCATAGCTCTGTGAAGACACGACTGTGGGAAGCTGGAGGTACACATTCCAAGTATGTACCTTTCTAGTGGTCAGACTCGATGAAACCGAGAAGCTCCCAAGTGGCTGATGTTTGGCAGATCCCTGGGGCTGCTGCTCTCTGCTAGGATTTGATGGGAGCAGACATTTCAGAATTGAGATGCAGAGCACAGCCAGCAGCCAGTGTGCGATGTTGTAGGAAAGGTGCTCAGGTGGTTTAGGTCTCTGACAAGCGGTAGTCAAGGCTCACACTTTGCTAGGAAGATCGGGTGCTGAAGGGTCACCTCCACTGTGTGGAGCACAGGTGAAATGACAGTGAGGTGGTGGCTTTGGACTTTTGATGCTCTGGGATGCTGTATCGTGTCCCCAGGGAAGATGTGACAAGGTCACTGAAAAGTGTGAGGATATTATGTACCACTTACCTACCTCTGTCCCAGGGAGCCTTGATGTGGGTCTTTGAGAAAGCTTCATTTTGACTGGGGTGGCGTCTAAATGAACCTACTGGAGTGACTTAGTTGCCAGTGTTACCCCAAGATAATGAAACGCTTTGCCCTGTTGGGGTGCTTATCACTCTCCCTCTGAATGTCAAGAGTTCCTGTCGAAAACAAAGATCTTGGTTTTCCCATAATTGCCACTGAGCTGTCATTTCTGAAAATAACTAAGCAATAGCTTCTGTGGTTGTTACGGCTGCTCCTGGGCTGTGATGGTAGAATGGGGCCATCCATATGGAAGAGGGTGCTCAGCATCCTATTTGCTGTGGCAGGTGGATGTCTGACTCGGTTCTTCTAAAACCTGTGTCAAACGGCTCAAGTAAAAGTTAAAAAGGGAGCTTAAATCCAGCTCAGTGTCCAATGTATTCAGGTCTGCAAATAAACACCCTTGCCGAGGGAAGAAGCCTTTGACAATGAGAAGGATGTCAGGTTAAGGGTTATTTTAAAATCAGAAATGTTTCTTCAGAAATTGAGTAAAATTATACAAAGAACAGAACTAACATTTTGATTCCTGTACTGGAACTGCCTTCAAAAAAGTACCTGTTTAACTGATGGGATGGTAGAAAGTATGTAAGATGTTAAGTCTGAGTGGCAGTAAGAGATGCTAAGGACACAGCACGCCCCATCTGGGGGAGGAGCCGCAGGTAAACCACAGGGGGGCCCAGCCAGAGGTAGCAGGGTTCCTAAGTGGGATTATCTGAGGCTTTCAAAGAAAGCCTCCAGCCCGAAGCCACATTCTCTACAGATTTTGAAAATCCATTTACAAAGCAATTCTTTCGACTAAGCTTCATCCTCTTTCTGACCTATTATATTAAAATGCTTAAGGAAGACACAGTATATTAAGCCTCTACCAATTGAGTGTGAATGAGTTTACCTGATGTTTTCACCCAGTACAACAGAAGTCTGGAAGTATAGAGGGGGCAGGGGGTGTGTGTGTGTGTGATGGGGAGAGAGAGAGAGAGAGACAGAGACAGAGACAGGCACAGATAGAGAGAGGGAGAAACAGAAATAGAGAAGCAGAGAGAGGCAGAGACAGATTTACATGTACTTGCAGGAGAAGAAAAGGTGTATGTGAAAGAATGAATGGAAGGAGACAGACGGAACTTTGCCGTTCTAGACAAACTTGGACAGTGAGTTGACATCTCAGAATCTCAGTTCCTTCCAGAGAAAGTAGAAATAAAAATGCTTCTTCTTCAATTCACACCTTACAGGATTTTTGTGAGGACTAAATAAAATAACACATGTAAAACACTTGGTCTATAGCGGGCATTCTATAAGTATTCGTTTTATTACCCATGTTAGTTTCCTACTTTATAATTTTGCCTAAGAGCTGCCCTAAGAAGAAGCAAGAGGATGAAGGCAGTAAAGAGGAGCCAGACAGACCCGGGACGAGAGGAAGTCCATTTTCCTTCCCATAAACTCTTGTGCAAAAGGAAAGAAACCACCTCTAGGCGTCCAACACTGGGGGTTAGAACAAGCTAATTTATATTTACATACAGTGTTCCATTAGGGAGTCACAATCCAGTTGGTTTCCAGGAGAACATGCTTATCTGCACACGTTATTCTTTAAACATTAGCTGAGAGCTAGCTGGTAAATGGTCCGGTAGGACATGCTTTATGAAAAAACAATCCCCTGTTGCTTTTTGTGCACTGTTTTCCAAAGCCTCTGTTAATAACTGCATTTTGATCAGATCTCTTAGTACAAATGAACCTCCCATCAAATCTCTAAGGGCAACCCATGATATTATCTTTGCCAATTGAAATTCTCAAGGTGAAATATGTATGTGCTATAATTGGCACCTTTGAAACATCATTTTCCCATGGAAAGCTTTCAGAGTTGCTGCCAGCAAATGCAGCCTGGCAGGTCCAGAAAGGTGAGGTCTGAGTATGAATGCTTCATTACCAGCAGGGTTTTACCCAGGTGACAGAGTTTTAGCTACCTGTCAATCATGCCCATCTCTGGTCTCGCAGAAATCCAAAGGCACTAAGCTCGAGGCATCAGCCTGTTCAGATAAATAATTACCCTGGCTGAGCCATTTCATGAAAAAGCAAAATTCTGTATCAATATTGCTTGCCCAGGAGCAGCTGTGAAATTCACAGCTTCTTCAGCCCAGCATGGAGGGGAGAGCAATGCATACCGGTTAGCACTGAACAGTGATGAGTCCCGATTTCAAACACGGGTTATGGGTGTACATACTCTTTGTTGATCTGCAACTCTTTCAAATTCCGTTAGAAGAATGTGGCTTCATCTGATGTCACAGCAAAGATTCAATTCCCAAGCCCTTCCTTAAAATAATTCCCTTCCAAAATATTTGTTTTTGTGAGCCAAACATTCAGTTGGATATTTGTGTCTCACTGATACTATGTGATAATAAAAACGTAAAAATTAATTATACTTTTATTAGGGTTCTCCAGAGAAACAGAGCTAACTGTTTCATATATATATATGGGGAGAGAGAGAGATTAAGATTTTGAAATTATTTTCAGGAATAGGCTCATGCTATTGTAAAGGCTGGCAACTCCAGAATCCGCAGCACAGGCTGGCAGGCAGGAGACCAGAGGAGGGTTAATGTTGCAATCGTGGGTCCAAAATCAGTCTGAGGGGAGGCTTCCTTCTCAGGGGACTTCAGTCGTTTCTCTTAAGGCCTTCAACTGACTATGTGAGGCCCACTCAAATGATGGAGGGTAAACGGCTTTAGACAAAGTCTACTGAGGTAAATGCTAATCATATCTGAAAAATACCTTCACAGAAAGATCTAGACTGGTATTTAACCAAACAAGTGGGCACCACAGCCAAGCCATGTTGGCACATAAAATTAATCATCGCACTTGTTCAAACAAATGTGCCCAAATCCACTTTGACACTGTATTTCTGTCTTTCATGTATATAACCACCTGTACCTTCATGCCTGCATGCCTGCTAGCTTGAAGTTGGTATCTCTGTTGTAAGACTCAATTAACGACTTTATCATGTACACAATTACGGCAAAATACACAAGAATCTTCTATTATACCTAAAATTTATTTGATTACAGGATTACAATTTGGCTTCAGTTCTTAAGTTTTCATGGATCTTAATTTCTAAGGTTTCTTGATAGTTCAAAAAATAATAGAGTTGACCCTTGAACAATGTAGGGGTCAGGAGCACTGACCCTCATGCAGTCAGCCCTCTATACCCATGGTTCCTCGTCCCCAGATTCAACCAACTGTGACTCGTGTTGTTCTGTAGTATGTTTTTAATTTAAAAAAAAAAACCCACGTATAAGTGGACCCACACAGTTCAAACCTATGTGGTTCAAGGGTCAACTGTAACACTAAAACTCACACCATGTGCCAGGCACTGTGTACTAGAATTTTACTTGGATTATCTTCTTTAATCCTCATAACAATTCTATCTAGTAGAGTTTATTAATATCCTTATTAATGGATTAAAAAAGTAACTAAGACTTGGGTAGGGGAGAACTAAAGAATTGCTCAGGGTTCTGCTATTAAGTGATGGGTCTAGATTCAAATGGAGCCTGTCTGCTTCCAAAATGCAGACTCTTTACCACTAAACTCCAGTGTCTGCCCAAGCTCTATTCCAAACAATGACTGATGGCCAGGTCAGCTGACTTTAATACAATGATCCTCATCATTGTAGCTGATCTTTGCCGAGTCACTGACAGGAGAAATGTTTGGTTGAAACAGCTGCTTGATCACCCATAATTGCTTACTCGAAATATTCTATTTTCTAACAGTGGTAGCAGAAATAAATTAAAATAAAAACTGCCCCAGAAGTAGTAGCCTAGCTCCAAATGAAGACATCACTGGCCTCCTCCGAACAGAGAGTTCTTTCTCTAGAACAAATCAGTATTTTTGTGCTCTGACAATGCAACATAAAGTGTACTGAAGGTAATAGAATTTACTTTGTTTCCTCTCCTTCAGTCTTGAGTCAGTCAATATGGAGTAACAGAAAGATGTGTGTTGAATCAGAAGTGTGATTCACCAGAGACCGTCAGCCCTTAGTGAACCGAGAATCACAGGAAGTCTATGAAAATACAGATTCCTGGGCTCCATCCCTCGAGATTCTGATCATTTGTGTTGCAGGCTGAGGAATCTGCAATTTTCAGTGAGTGTGTCTCACATAAATATTTACTGGCATATTTTTGGAAACTGCTCACTAGAGGCTAGTGACTAGCTACTCCAAAATGAAACTCACAATGATGGAGCGAGAGACTCAGGGCCTTCTTCCTCGTACCTTCCCTCCCAGGACAGGATACATGATTTGCAGGGCTCAGTGCAAAGCGAAAATGCAGGACTCCTTGTTCAAAAGTGACTAAGAATTTCAAGATGCTGACAGCAGAACATTCAACCAAGCATGGGGCCCTCCTGAGTGTGGGGCCATAGAGGCTGTACAGGCCAAATGCCCATGAGGGTGGCCCTGTTTCCCGCTGTGGTGTTTTGGGGTTTATGAGACTCAGATGACAAAAGAATGGAAGAGGAGAAAGATGAGACAGTTAAGAGGAAAAAATTCAATATAGTTGCTTAACACCTCTGGGAAGGGTAAACAGATATTTGAGGGTATAAAGAAGGTCTTTGTTTACAGACAGTGAAAGAGTTAAGTAGGGCCACTATTAGACCACTGCCCTGATTGTGCAGGTCACTGTATAATTTTCAGTGACTAGAACTCACTGGGTTTAGTAAAATCTGGCATTCTCATCATATAAATCATACTTTTCAAATGTGTTGCTTGGTTTTGAAAAAAAAAAATAGTGCACGGAACTTAAACCAGAATAAATCTGACAAGCATGAAAATTAGTGGTAATTTGAGAGCTTCATTTTCTAACCACAGGGGAATTTAAACATTATTATTTATTATTATTATCTTAAATAAAAAGGTTTTAATATTCAACTTCTAATATTGGGAGTTGGGGATTTGTAGATACTAACTACTATATATAAAATAGATAAACATCAAGGTCCTACTGTACAGCACAGGGAACTATAGTCCATACCTTGGCCTATAACGAAAAGGAATATATATATATATATCTCACTGAATCCCTATGCTGTATACCAGAAATTAACACAACATTGTAACCAACTATACTTCAATTGAAATATAATTAATGTGAGTACAAATTTGAAAAGGTAAGTGAATGAACAATAGATGGTTAAAAAAGAGTAACATAGGGGAAACAAGGACACAATTAAGAGAGTTAATCTTGTACCATTTGAGCATTTTTCTCAGCATAAAGTGCATTCCTGAGAACTCCCAGAAAACTGTCATCACAGCTTAACATAATCGTCAATCCTTCTTCAAAGTCTTCCCTTAAAGTCCACATACAGTATGAATCTGTCATTATAAACACATAGCTTCACAAAGGATCACTGAAATGAAAATAAAACCAAATGCTGAATATTATAAAATTTTTTTTTAATATTATTAAACTTTTTTCTGGGAAAAGTCCAAATGCTCATGCGGACCCCTCCGGACCCTGAAAAGTTCTTGTTCAGCATCTTCAAATGTACTAACATTGCTGTCAGTTCTGACTATGAAAGCACAGAGGCCCTCTCCACAGAAGAACGTGTTCTTAGTAACCACTTGTGCATCCTCCTCTACGGTCCCAGTGAAGACACACTGCCTTTCCTCTGCTGCTGACTTAGCAACGAATACCCAGCCAAACGCCCAGATCGCGCTGCCAGCTGTCTGGATAGCGGGCCGTCCTGAGCAAACACACTGCGAGCGCCGTCCCCCACACAACAACATGCTTTTCAGTCCTTGCACAAAAGCTCCAATTTAATGTGGGCTGTAAAGCTAGCCTGACAATAAATACAAGAAAAGGTCATTTTAGATTGAACACAGCTTTTCAAGAATAGGAATCATCTGACGCAACACATGGGCATGTTCTTCCTTTACCCGCGAGAGCTGGAGACATTTTAGATCAATAATGGGATGAAGAAATCTAAGCTCTAATATGAAATGGGCAGAGGCCCTCGGAGTCAGGTGTGTAACATGTGGGTAGTGACTAAGCTAGGAAGTCCTGATTAGGGTAAGGAAGCAAGTCAGAAGGCCACTTTTCTCACACTAGGAAAACAGCTTCTACTCTTGCTTAGCACTGTCTAAAATTTTCTGTGCACATATATAAGCATAATACCATGTTCACCAAAACCAGACAGAAGCTGAGATAGATTTCCACTGTATACGTGGTACAGTTTTTAAAAATGCAGTAACATCTGATGACATGTTTTCCAGAGACAGGTAATATAAAACAACTCACTGACTTGACTCTGTCTTTCCCATAGGTATAAGCGCACCAATAATTTTGAGCCTTTGAAATAACACTGGGGGGGGGGCACAGCCCATGCTTAGAATGCACAAGGTCCCTGGGTTCAATCCCCAGTACCTCCTCTAAATATAAATAAATAAACCTAATCCTCCCCCCTCCAAAAAACAATAAAAAAAACCCACTGATGATATATAATAAAATACCTCCTAACTTTTTAGAAGACAGATAGAACCTTAAAAGAATCTGTATGAAAACTATGGCAGCTGGTTCAATTAAGGAAGTAGAGATAAATTTGACAGAAGAAAGCACTGACTTTGTAATTACAAGGAAAGCAAGCCAAATTAAGTAGCTAGTCATTATTTAAACTGAACTACTTTAACATTTCTCTAGTTATAAAATTAGAACCATTTAAAAATTTATACTTTTAATGAATAATCCATTATAATAACTAATAAGTACCATCAGTATTAGTATAATTCATACTCAGAAAACCTTCTTACCTCATGGATATTTTAAAAGAATTTTATTTGTATGTCTTGGGTTATTCTTTATCCTCTTTGTATGAAACTCATATTATAATTAATAGCAACATATATTAAAAAAAATTCTAGACTACTGAAAAGTCAACTAACAACACAGCAAATGAAAACAGATACCACACACGTTTGCTTATTCATCTATGCTTTTAATATATAGCTAATTCTAATACTATCTAAGGGTGTAATTATTAAAGATGATGCTGTTGAGCCATAGATCAGTTCAGTTTTCCAAACACTTGTTCACTACTCACTTGTGCCAGGTACTATGTCTGTCCCTCAAGCTGATTAAAAAAACACAAAGGAAAAGAAAAAAAATTGGACACATTTCCTGTCTGCAAGGAGTTATGGGATTTGTTGAGGGAGCAGAATTTCCATTTTGCTGAGTTTTTTTTTTTTCAGTATGGCATCAGCTGGTACTGACCCATCCACTTGTACTCACTGATGAGCCCTTGGGACTGTGGCCTGGACACAGTGCCACCAGGTTGGGTGGACACCATGGGAGAGGGATTTTTCTTCACGTCTAGTCCATCAGGCTCTATGAAGTAGGCAAGTCCATGAGCACCAGGTCGGTCCCCACAAATCCTCATTCCAACCATGAGGGAAAGCAGTGTAGAGGACTGGTACAGCTTGGGTTCGAACCCGGCTTCCACCTCCTCCCAGCAGTGACCTTGGGCAAGTAACCCAGCCCTCTGACATGCTTCCTCACTCATATCATGAGAATAATCGTCCTCCCTACTGGGATGCTATGAGGATGAAGTTAGTTGATTCAGATAAAGAACTTACATCAGTGCCTAGCACACAGTGTGTTCCCAGAAAGCACTAGCTATTACTGCACATCAGAAATGAAATTGTATATACTGGAAAACAGCTCATGGTTCTTCTCAGTAAGCAAGAATTTTCTCCATGTTACCAATTTAATTTACTGTATTAGAAACTACTGGTTGGCATCATGAAAAGAAGATTTGGAGCTTAAGAGGAATTACAATGGGAGAAGAAAGCCTACGAGAAAGCTGGAATAAACTGACTGATTTTTGAATGGTGTGATCAAGAATGTCTTTTTCTTAAAGTTGCTGCCTCCCCGGGCTTCTCTAATAGATAAAGATGAAGGGACACTATTCAGCAAAAACCATCCTATGGAAAGGTAGAAAATTTCCTTTAGGGTAAATTAATTTATGAAAACAAGTGTCCACTGTCTCTGCAGGGGAGGTGAGCTGCTCAGGGTCCCAGCACTATAGACAAGCAATAACATTTTTCTTGGCGCCCAAGGAACAAGCTGCTATCATCCTGTTAATTTTGCTTGTCTGATAAATCAAATGCAAGAAGAAATAAAATTCTTAACTTTTCTCACCTTTGTATCTCTCCTTCCTCCATTTCTTTTATTTTGAGGTCCTGCTGGCTAATTTTTAAAACAAGGTTTCATTCTCATGATTTATCTTGTCCTGTTTTTTTTTTTTTTAATTTCAGTGGGAAAATTAGCTTCAAATGTCAATCTAATAATGTCAAGTCTAGACAAATGCAGTGAATTTTTAGTTTTTATAGCTGCATTCTTAAGTTTAAAGGTATTCCTTTTGATATTACTAATTCTAAAAAAAGTACTACTTTCAAAGTTGTATGTAACTCCAAAATATTAGTTTATTTTTATATGCTTTTCCCCCTATTGATTCTGTCAAGAAATGAATTCTAATTAAGTTATCTTAATTTAACATAGTCAAAAATGCTTAGATTAGGTTTGTGTTAATGGTAACTTGGTCTAGGGAAAACACTTCAGAGGGTGCTCAAGGGTCTCATTTTATTTTTTTAATAAAGTAGTTGTACCAGAACAGAGTCACCTTTTCTCTTAATAAACATCAATATGGCTGTCAAGCAATCATACACTCAGATATTACCACTGCCATCCCCATTCTCAAACCAAACCATCCCCGTATTACAAAGATGGACTTTGTCCTTGAAAGCAGAATGGTCCAGCAGAGAAATGGCGGGAAGACAACTTTGTAAGTCTGGATGAGCTTCTTCCTTCCAAGTTGCCTTTATTTCTTCCTCCCTTCCTCCCTCCACCTCTACAACCTTGTCGGTCTCCCTGCTCCCTACTGCCCCCCTCTCTTCCCTCTGCTCTCCATTTCCCCAGTTTCTCTTGCTCTCCATCACTTCTCACTTCTGCTCTGTCTTGATACGTGCACCCTGGTATTTTTTCCTCTGAATTGCAGATTGCATTCTTTCATTCAAGGTAGCAAATATTTATGGAACACCTCTCGTGCATCAGGAAGTGACATGAATAAGGCACCGACTGTGCCCTCGAGAACCTTAGAGTCTACTACAGGCAATATTGTAAAAATAATCATGTTGCCATATTAATAGGAAATATATATATAACATATATATATACACACCCATACGACACCCATACTACGGCCTTATGCACCCACACTAGTGAGATGTGAGAGTCAGACTCCTAAAATTAGGCAGCTGTTGGGAGATAGAGTTGTTGATTTGTTTTTCAATTTTTTTGAAAAGAGAAAAGCCTGGGGGAATGCATTTGGCTATTACAGTGTAATAAAGTTCATGTATATTAACATATACGGCAATAACACTGAATATTCCGTTTATATTCTATATACACAGAATGACATCGGGTTTTGCAGTCAAAAGAATATTCCAATTTCATTCTCAATGCTGCTTGTAGTGGCTTCTGAATTTACATAGGGACTTTATAGATATACATATATATGTATATGTACATATATATATAAATGTCAAATTGGAAGCAGGGAAAATAAAGTGGTTCTGTAACACAGTCTTAGGCATAGATGAAAATAAGGGCAGGTCCTCCTGGGATACTAAGCTTGTGCTTGCCAGGTAAGTCGAATTCTTCCGGCATTTATAATGAGCACCTGGTTTGTTTCTCGCAGGCCCTACGACTGCCACATATTGGGGTTTTTGTATGTGCTGCCTTGGTACCCCCACCACAGCGGGGGACGAAGCGGGGTTGTTATTATTGCTCACTGTGTAGGGCTGAGCTGTCCAATATGGAGCTAGCCAAACAGGTACTGAGCGCTCGAAAGGTGGCTTGTCTGAGTAGAGATGTGTTTTAAGTGTAAAATGCACACTGGATTGTGAAAACTTAGTCCTTTTTTGAAAAAAGAATGCAAAATATTACATTCATGATTCTTACGCTGATTACAAGTAGAAAAAAAATATTACATTCATGATTCTTACGCTGATTACAAGTAGAAACGACACTGTGGCTGTACTGAATTACATACACAGTAGTCAAGTAATTGTATCTACTTCTTTTCACTTTTTAAAATGTGGTTCCTAGAACATTTTAGATTACCATATGTGGCTTACATTGTATTCCTTCTGGATAGAGCTCATCTAGATTCTCTCGGAGTGATCTGGTGTCCAAGCTGGGTCCTCGCACTGAGCATGTGGATAGTCCACTCCACTCCCCTCATCTATTCAGGGGCTTCTAGAATAGGAAATGCTTCTGCCTCCAACCTAATCCTAGGTGTTGACCCTGCATGACTGCTGTTGGGTCCGTATCCATATGAACAAACATCTCCAACCACCCTGGAGAAACTGCACGGCCTTGGAGAAGAGCCTTACCAGAGAGCTGCTGGAATCCGGGCTCCAGGGGCCAGAGGCTGCTCTGTGCAGGGTCTGGCTATTATCATAAGAGGGGACACCTTTATCTGCAAATTTGCGCCCCACTTACAGCTTTCAGAATGTGCTTACTTCCTTTCTATTTGACTCACATATTATTCTTAAGCAGAGGATCCAGTACAACATTTTCTTCTTGCAGAAATTCCAAGAATGAAAAATGAAGTGAACACTCCTTTTTCCTTTGTTTACTTAAATGGTCACATCCTCCTACTCAGTGCAAAGCCATCACCATCTGTTCCCTGTGATCTAATTACAAATGGAATAAGGTCTTAATTCCCCTTTCCATCATTTGAAGATCTATGACATGAAAATGCCTCTGCAAATGCTTCCAGAGTACTCATTTTTCGTCATGTCTTGGATACAACTCAGAGGGGCAAAGTTATTTGTTTGTGCAAAAATGAATTTCACTCAGAGGTGTTTACATGACAGAGATTGATATGTGTTTTCTATCAGGACTCTTGCCTGGTTTCCCAGTTTGTCTACTGCAGCCTATCTTAGGAAATCAGGAAAAAGTGTATTTAGCAGCAGGTTAAATGCTTTCAAATATCATGTAACTTTCTCATTCTTTTAAATATAATTGTCACACACTTGAGAGTCTTCTAAGCTGAATGTTGCTGGATATGTAATTTGGTTTCACATTTCCTGTGCATCGTAGAGTGGCTTTTTCCCCCATCATAGTTGATCTTCACCCTTTACCATCTGGGAATTTGAACTCTATTTTTAGCCATTTCATGAGTTGCCAATTTCATGCATTTAAAGAGGGCAGAGCAGATGTCTAAAACATTAAAGGTAATTAATTAAGTCCCACAATTTCCAGACTACACAAAAACAATTTGCCATTGCCTGTAAAATGGTATAATTGAGTATTATAAATGTTTCCAGGCCAAGTCTTCCTATGAATTATTTAGTGCATCTGTCCTAATTAAAGACCTGTTGGAAGATTAATGTCTCGTAACCTGACAAACTACTTTACTTAGTAACGAATTATCCATATAATGACCTCAAACTAAATTTATATAACCCAAGAAGCCATCCCAAAGAACCCACAAGCACACTTCAGTAGAAGGGATTTTCTCTGCATATTTACATTTATCTGCCCAGTACTCTTTCAGCTTTGAATAGTTGTCAATGAAAAATCAATCTGTTCCAAAATAAGTTTCCTAATCATTTCTAGCTTTACCCAACATCTTGTAAAGGATATGCCATTCACGTTTCTTCCAGCCTTCTCACTACACCAGACATAAAGAATTTGCACTGAAGACCAAGATATGTAAGTTTGTGAAATTGAATGCACTGGCAATAGTAATCTTTTCTCATTCTTATTCTAAGCTTGTGTTTTTAGGATGAGATCACCCTGATTATTTTTCAGCGACACCAGACACCAGATATCCAGTCAACAATGTCGTGAGCTGAATGATGGGGCATTGCCCTACTAAGGCTGGATCTCGGGGGATCTGATGAAAGTACAATATCGGGGTCGTTTAAACATAAATTTAGGAGCGAACTAGATGAACCAATCCTGCTTTGGCATTAGAGATCTAATGCGCCTTACAGCTGTAATCCCCATAACACTATTTTTAAAAAATCGATGGCATACCATGCATCTGATGGGGCCTCTGCTGACTGCATCTCATGATATAAAGTAGTTACCAGAGGGAAGAGGCAGGGTCAGCAAGGGGAAAGCTTAATACCCTTTCTTTTAAATGGAAACCATTCCCCCATCACAAGTGTACTGCCCTTATCATGAACTTCCTTAAAAAGCACTTTACATATTATTTCTAAAGCTTTAAAAAAAAAATCTTTCCACCTAGGTTTCATAAGAGATTTTTCAATAAATCTGAAGATGTGTCTCTCTCTCTGTATGTATGTATATTTATTCATTGGCTGCCCTATTTTAGAACATAAGATATAAAAACATCATCAGAATTAAGTAAAAAATAATTTTAAACTAAGTGTGTTAAAGCATGGTTAATTGGCCACAATTGTGAGGAAGTGAGTAAGAGCTGATTAGACATATAACATTAGCATGTATATATGTGAAAGAAATGTTTGGCAAACTTCTTTACAACAGCAGTTTGTTTATAAACTATAGTTCCCTCTTATCTGGACAGAGGGATAAATATTCAGAAATCTTTTCTTTTCCCAGTTTGGATATTAGCCTTCATAAAATCATTGTCATTAAGCATTCTTTCTGTGTAACTTCATGTTCCATCCAACTTTCTCACACTGGAAAACAATCCAGTTTCTCCTTTACACCCCTGTATGAATTATATATTTTAACAAAAATGAAGTCATATGCTTTTATAGGAAATAAGTTCACTAGGGTCAAATTGATGGAACGCTACCTAACATCTCCCCCTTTCTTCTTGTGCATCTACAGATATTTAGTGCTCTTTTAAAATGCTTTTTAGCCAGAGTCTACTTTGTGCAGAGGTGCAAAAGTACTTCTAGTTACATACAATGGGTTTACTGACTTTTTTGCTAGGCCGAAGGAAGAGAGCAGTGACATTGAGCAGGGAAAGGAAGAGCTGAATATTTACTCATAATACTTGTTTTCTGAGTCACAATAGCTTGTTGTAGAAATTTGGAATATAAGAAAAAGTGTAAGAAAAACAATAGAAATTGTTCATAGACCCATCAGCCAATGATGATCTCATTAGCATTTTGGTATACTTTCATTGTCTTCCTATGCACAATGGAGTCTTTCCTCGTGGAGTTTTGTGTCTTGCTGTTTTACTTTTCATTGCATTGTAAGCACTTTCCAGTGGTCTTAGCTTTTTAACTGTCTAGAGAATGACTGTTTTTCATCATAACTAGATGTGGTGTTTCTGTAAAGCAGAGGAAATGTGTCCTTTCCATGTAATTAAGTTTCAGACTTCTCAGATATGACAATTCAAGAAACTAGCTCTAATCTACTCATAAGATTTCCACTGAGTAACAGACAAGTTGTAAATTGATCACAGAAGACGAATGTACGCCTGGAGGTGTGGACACACTTGTCTTCCTACATTCTTGCAAGTAGCCTATTAGAAAAACAAATCCCAGCTCACTAAGATACACTGAGAGAATAAAAAAAATTGATGTTAAAAATTATATAATTATATAAATAAAAACATGATTATTTTAATTTAATAGCTATTAAAGGCATAAAAGTTTTATTAAATATTTTAATAAAAAATCAGAAGTAGAATCCGATTGAGAAAAAGCTTTAAAATGTATTATCATATTATACCTACAATTCAAATATGCTTTGGGAAATGTTTTTGTATCAGAATAATATGTTATCAACAGGCGTAAGTGCATGTACTGCTCAGAATGGACAATCAGGTATTTACCTATCTGTTTGAAATTGGTTTTGCACTCAAAACCTAGTAGGTTTTGGCAAAACACAATGAAAACGAGTTTTCTTGTTCTTCCACCTTGGAATCTTGCCTGAGATAGACACTGGAGACTCAGCCTTGTAAACATTCACAATAACTGTCCTCAGGTGGCATCCAGGAGTCCTCAGGACAAACCCTCACACGAAGACACTTCAAAAAATATCAGGAAAACATACACCCAAAAACAGAATCTTTGAGGCCTTCATTCACACATTTATTAATTCACCCATTAATGATTAAATGTCAGGCCCTAGAGTTGTGAAACAGCTACACTTAGTGTTGCAGTAGGGAAGCAAAAACACACATATGCATTACATCCACGCAGCAGAAATGTTAAATGAGTCCTTGTTTCAAACAACCAGGTGACCCGAGTCTAAGCCAATTAATCTTTCATTATTATATTCTTGAAGCTCATGTTGGGACTTGAAGACCTAAGTTTACCTGGGCCTTCAGAAACATCGTTTCAAAATGGATTTACATGGGTGAAAAAGGACTTTTGAGGGACGGGGCTATCCTCTCTACTCTGTCTCTTCCTTTCTCTGTCTCTGTCTCTGCCTCTGTCTCTCTCTCTCCCTCTCTCACACACACACACCCCCTTACATAAACATACCCACACATATATATAGACGCACCAGGCAGGGTACATGTCTATAATGCTCAGTACTCTAGGTAAATAAGTCTCCGCATACCTACTATTGAGTCTCACCTTCAGCTCCCTCTAAAACAAGAAGAAAGTATGATGCATGGAACACTGGCCTCAAAAGATGCCCAGCAGAAAGCAGTTCCCTGGTGAAATAAGTTTGGAAAGCAATATATTTTATACCCCTAGTGGAGATTTATAACACATATTAACATAGTAAAGACTCTGAAAGAATTCCTGCAATAAAGAAGCCTATTTTTAAAGCTGTTTAAAAATGTTTTAATCTGGAAATATTTGCTTATTTTGTTTACTGTATATTATCAACCATATGGAACAGGCAATGACACAGGCCTTTCAGATATTATGACTGAACACATGGGGGATGCAATAAGGTTCATAAAATATCCAGCTTTCTTTCTGGGACACTTTGATTTCACTTTATAAAAGTTATGTAAACTGAAAAACTGATATAAAGCCTTATATTCACACACCCAAATAGCTAATTAAATAAAGGTGGACTGTAGGCTTTCCTGTGTCATAACAGGATTCCTTCATAGTTCTGATTTAACAGGTTTCATAAAGGGTCTGGTATTGCTCCTTTCATTCTGGGGTCTATGAAGGTAGCATGATGCTCTGGAACGTTCCAAACACACTGCATGAACAAGACATCTCATTTTTGACACTTTCTGGGGGTATCCCTGTGTGGAGCATCACTGGGAGATGGGTAGGTTCACCAACTGCATTTATTTATTGACTGAATCTTTTCTTTATTTTCAGAATCCTCTCAAAGGAAAATATGAGAAGGTTGTTAAAGGTAATTACATCCACTTCAAGTACACTTAGGGATGAGGCTTTTCTTAAGAATTCTTTAACGGTGAAATTGACATTTCAACCAAATGCATGAAAGACAAGCAGGACATTCCCGGGGCGGTGGAATTCCAGGTACTCAAGACGCGTAGAAGAGGGTGATGTTTATGCTCCTGAGTGGCAGGTCTCTGTGTAATCATCTTTAAAAGGGGAACAAAATCAAAGTGGAACAGTGAAAAGAAACAAAGAAGCGGCTCCTTTTCCACCTTGCGAACACAAATGCTTCGTTGACACACGAGACTGAATAGCTAGGGGTGGGTGGGGGGCGGCCAGCAGCTGAAACAGCACAGTGACAGGTCAATAGTAAAAAGCAAGACCTTGGGTCCTATTTGCAACGATGACGTATATGTTACCAATAAATGTTGTGTGGAAAAAAAATGCCATAAAAAGGAGACAAAAGGAGGGGAAGGGGAAGGGAGAGATATCGCCCAGCTTAATCTTCAATTCCATTTTACAACTGCCCAATAAACAACCTTCTACTTAAGTTTTCGCTTCAGTGGCTTTTACAGTAGGTAACAAAATCTTTTAGCTTTACATCATAACTCGAGGCCATATTATGGGCTTTTTAAATGGATATTCAGGTGTTTGGCAACTTCTGTTATGAGTTTTAGTTGGTGAAGAGTTATCAGTCTTATAAATGATAGCACAGTTGTGATACACCTATGAAGAGTTTTCATTTAGGATAGCCCCGTCCCTCAAAAGTCCTTTTTCACCCATGTAAATCCATTTTGAAACGATGTTTCTGAAGGCCCAGGTAAACTTAGGTCTTCAAGTCCCAACATGAGCTTCAAGAATATAATAAAATGTTGAAAATGCTCAGTCTCTGAACTTACTGCCTAGTATTTAAAGAAATATTGCTTCTGAAATGATGACCCTTTACTCGTGACACTGGTCCTGTAAGTGGATGATTTCTTCCTCCAAGTCCCTGTAAATAAGATTACTTTGTATAGGGGAATCATTTAAAAATATGTTGGATCCTGCAGTAACCTCTCACTCCCTCATCCGTACCTCCCATTGTGGTCCTTAAGCCTACACTTACTGTACGTCTGGATATAATCTTCTAACCTAAGATTAATAGCCAAAACACATTCAGTGAACACAATGAACAATTTCTTTATCAGTAATTTTACTTTAAATCAGACTAAAAACTGACCCCCCAAAAGCTCTATTCCACAGAATATATAAATCTTTATATAAAAATATAAAACCAATTTCACTAAACGTAATCTCACATTTGAAGATCTCAAAGAGGTTATTTCTAGAAGTGTCAATGAAGGAGAGTTATGAATTTTGGTTACCATAAAATTCTGTTTAATATTAATATGCTTTCATATGTGAGTTCTATTTGATAATATAAAATGCATTTATTTTAAGGTGTTTTTTTCTACATTGTTTGGTATCATGAAATAACTTCTCAATAAGAAGCAAATGCTCTTTCCTCAAATCTAGCCTTTCAAAATCCATCCCAGGTTCCTGGATGCTAGTGAAACTTCTGAAGGATGCTAGAATTCACCCAGAGGTCAGAGAAGGGTGGGTGGAACCCCTCACACCACGATGGGTCCTTTCAGCTTGGTAGAATGCACACAGAATTTGAAATCTGGAGAAAAAGCATGTAAGGAAGAGAACAGTCTCACTCAAGAGAACTGATAACACTCTAGAGAGACAGAAGTTGTTAAAAACAAGGGTTCCCCGGCAATGCTGAAGTCTCAAGATTCAGAAGTAAAGAGGCCTGATGAGTTAAGTTTTCATCACACATCTGACAAGCAGTAGAAACATGTTTTTAAGGGAGCAGGGGAAAACAAAAGACTTTTTCAGTCAACCTGATTCTCCAGAGTATCTGGACAGGTGAAAAATAATAACTTTTTTTTTAAAAGAGATAAATTAAACAAAAAACAAGAAATTCCACATCTTATCTGATTTGTTAGTCATGTATAGTGGCTTTGAACAGATTTTTCTGCATTTTTTTTTTTTTTTGTACAAAGGAAGGTAAAAAACTCAGAAGGGAGAAGGACACCCTCAGAGAATTCTTAGCAAGGATGCCTTCTGGACCTCTCCCTTTCTGAGCTGTCATCTCCATCACAAAGCATGGAAATGTATCTATTTATGTGCAAGGCTATACGCTCAGTTGGGCTGCTCTCAGCTCAGTGTCACTGAATAACAGCTGCTGTCACAGAGCCAGGGAGGAAAATCTGCCCCAGGTTCACACAAGGGGCAGCCCTTCAGAGATTACACTTCTCGGGATTTATTTTGGCATATTTCCCCTTGGGCTTCAAGGGTAGGTCTGGTTCCGGAAGTGGGCCTGAGGGAGGGAGGTCAGGCTGGAAACACAAACTCTGATAACTTCTGCAGAAATTCTTCTCAGTCCTAAAAAAAAAAAAAATCCACATTTCCTACTGACGGTTTTTTAAAAATCCAGTAACATAATAAGTATTAACAAGCACTGATCATCGGGTTCAAAATGAGAGCTGATAACAAATGGATCTGCCTTTTCTGGCTAGAAACCTAGACTGTGAGTGTGGGCAGATGTCCTGGGCTGTGATGTCTGGGAAAGTGAAGGTTCTGACCAGCCAGGCAAAATTTGGAAATAACCCTAGTCAGCAGAAACGGAGAAGGAGCTTTCTATGTCTACTACCTACCACCTACCACCTACCACTGGAGCTGAAATGACAGAAAGACTAGAGATGTGATTAATGCTGTCAGCTGGAAAGGACAGTGACCCAATTTCTGTTTTATTTTTTAAACTATTGACCCCACAGTGAAAAGAGTAATCTTAACTTTCAGATAATCATACAGATGTTTGCAATAGTTCAACTGTTACCCACACATTACCATTATCTCTTAATTTTTATTGCATGTTGAGAAGGAAAAATATAAATCAGTTCATTCAAATAATTTATTTTCCATTTTGAAACTTCACATTTATATGGAAGCTATTCATATCCAAAAGAGTTTACTTAAGGTTTTGACAAAAAAGTTAATAAAACAAGGCGGTATGTTTTGTTGAAGAAAAAATTCTCAGGTCTCTTACATTTGTGTTCCTAGCAGAAGCAGACAATACTCTTAGCTCTTAGTACCTAAGCAGCCAACTTCCTTGCTAGTTGGTCCCAAGTACTTGAAGGGTTATGCCCAGCCTGAGGGATGACAGACCCTAAATCTATCACTGGCAGTTAGAAAATCTTTACTATTCAAAGATGTGGGATTCATATTCCAAGGATCTTGAAGTAAAGAATAATCTTTATAAATATCTATGAATGGGTGTCTTAACATATTTGCAAGTTCTGCTTAAAAACTTGCAATAGTCTTATGTTAAATAAGCCATTAATTAAGATACCAGTTGTTACAGATTGAACTGTGTTCCCCGAAGCTATGATGAAGTCCTAATCCCTGTACCTATCAATGTAACCTAGGGTGAAACAGGCTCTTTGTAGAAGTAATCAAGTTGAGATGAGGTCATTCTAGATTAGGGTGGCCCTCATCCAATTCCACTGGTGTCCTTATAAAAAGAGGAGAAGACAAACAGAACACACAGGGAGAAGGCCATCTGCCCACGAAAGCAGAAATAAGGCTGATGTGCCCACAAGCCAAGGAGTGTCCAGGATTTCTGGCAACGACCAGAAACTAAGAGAACACAACGGAGACTCCTCCCCTAAAACCTTCAGAAAGAACATGGCCTGGAAGACATCTTGATTTCAAACATCTAGCCTCTAGAACCACGAGGCACCACATTTCTGTGGTTTTAAGGCACCTAGTTTGTGATACCTGTAATGGTAGCTGTATGAAACTAAAACACAAGTTTAAGTTTTTTAAACAAATATGATAGTTACTTATAGAAAACTTACTTTCTTATTTAGTGAGCAAAATGAGTAATATCCACAGTATTTAATATGGAATAGTGTGTGGACAGACACAAGTTATTTTCTGACCTATGCTTATGTAATTACCTTAAACTTCAAAAAGTGAATGCCAGAGACAAAGTTTCAGCATTTTGATGATGAGACTAAAACAAACAAACAAGAATGAGAGCTAATAAGCCATGAGAATATGTACTCGTGTGATTTAGATGCAGCCCTAATGTAAAGAAAATGGTTTTCAGTGTGCTGAGTTATTGATTAATTATCAACATTGGTTTTCGCACTGGATAGCTCTCAGTGAAACTCAAAAGTAAATGAATATGAAGTTTATCTCAAAATTGGATAACTGTTTTATCTTTTGGCCATGTTGCCTAAGCCCGTGTATGTATGTAAATATGAAAGAAAGCCAAAAAGGTTTCACCATTCCTGTATCATCTTTCAGTAGAAGTTGCCTTCTCCAAATCCACAGAAGTTAGTATTTAACAGAGATATTTTCACCTATCATCTCCTTAAGGAACTTGATGTTATTTTAAAAAATGTATTTTTGGCCTCTCTTCTTTAGGTTGTTTTCTCTTTGCAGGCATGGCCAAACACATCAAATGAAGGTGGAAAGAAAGCAAGCCAGAAAACTCAGCTCTAACCATCCATGGCAAGAGTCATGAGGATATGGGTAAATCATGTTCATGTATGAATTATTCTTCAGGGAGCTGGTAGAAACAATATCCTGGGGAAAGAGTAAAGGGTGGCTGGATTCTCACTCTCAGGTGGACAGTATTCTGGGTAGAGGGAGCACTATGTGTGACAAGACCCTTCCATCTATGCTCCCCCACCTATGCCTTCAGCTCGAGCCGTAGGTTAGAGCACAAGAGAGGTTCCACACGGGGACTTGGAGGCATGAGGGAATGCCCCTCTCCTTGGGTCGTGAGCAGCTACGACACCAGACAGTTTCCACAAACACAAAGATCATTCCTCACAAGTCACCTTCACAGCGAGGCCCTCGCTGGTCCCAGCAGAAAGTATAAACTCCCTGCTTGAGGTTTCAGTCCCCTTTCTCTGCTTTGTTCTCTTTCTTTACATATAGCTACATACTAAATATTTTACTTGTTTCCATTGTTTATTGACTTTCCCCCACTAGATTGTGAATTCCTAGAAGGCCTTCTACTCCACAGATCACAGCTCTTTTCTTAAAGAACAGTGGCTAGCCCTTGGTAGGCACTCAATTAATACTTCTCCAATAAATAAACTATGGAGGGAAAGACCCATGCTTGCTTTACTGTTGGTACGAGCAGCTTTTAGAGGATTTAACTAACCACAGATTCTGACCAATTTACAAGACCGAATGAGTAGCGTTCTTGCTTATGCTTATGTATTTCCAAGGCCTGATGGGGGAGTTTGGTTAGCAGACCTCTGCTGATGGGTGATTGCTTCTCTAGGCTACCCAATCAGGCATCTACCATCAACTGTACACTACAAGCATTTTATCATCTTTGAGAATTGATTATCCCCAACTGCCAAAGCCAGTATGCTTAGTTACTTTTGATGCATTTACCAGCATACACTATTTAAGGGCTTCATAAATCAACCAGAAGTGGATGAGGTGCCTCCAACACCCCTAAACTAGCACAATAAACTGCTCAGAGAGGACAGAATAGTAAAACCCAAATTAAAGAATTCTTACGATCAGCTTCAAACATAGCAATTAAGAAGATGCCCAGCAACAGAAAAAAATGTGCGAAGAAAGTCCAAGAGCTATTCTAGCACCTAAGGGACTGAGTTGCGAATTCTAATCTGCTCTATTGACAGAGTGTTGCTAATTGGTCAATGGCAGTTTGGCCAGGCAACACCGATCAGGTCCATTTAAGAAAAATTTTTTTTAAAAAGGAGGGGGATGGTATAGCTCAGTGGTAGAACGTGTGCCCAGCATACATATATCCTGGGTTCAATCACCAGTATTTCCATCAAAATACATCAAAATAAATAAAACTTAATTACTCCCTTCTACCAAAAAAAAATATTGGTAAAGTAAACCACCACAATCAGAGGCAAGAGGAGGGCTACACATGTCCTGAACCGTAATTTGATGACAGTTCGGATGTGCAACCAAAGCAAGCCTGCCTCCAAATTCTGCCAAAAGTACCATTTTGTTATTGGCCCGTGGGTACACAGAGCCCTCTGAGAATGCTCTGCATGAAGGGCTCACCCTGAGGAATCTATGATAATATTCTGGCAGGCATGAGTTCACTTTTAACCAGGTCAGGGACAGAATCTAAAGAGATTCAGATGAGCAAAGAGATCTCCAGACTTCAAAGGCTGCATGACAAGTATCAGGTTTTGGGCGTGCTGGGCATGGAAAGACCATGGTGCTCCTAAAGGTCTTTGTTGTGAAGCACCAATAAAAACATTTCTTACCTATTTTATACTCATTAGTTAGCCCTTTGTATCTATTTTGATAACTATGAAAATATAAGCTGGCTATCAGCAGCTTCCTCTATAGTGTACATTCCTAACAAGAATATCTCAAATGCTAATTTTTTTTTCCTAGGGTGAGGTTTTAAGCCCATTTATGTGCTCATATACATGATCCAATCCTATCTACAATGTCAGAAATGGGGCCCAAGATATTTAATGCGCAGTTGCTCAGTGACGTTATCATGAGGAAAACAAAGTAACTAAGATGACCCTGAATGGCTGGTGGCTAGAATCCTGGGGTCTGACGTCAAGGTCCAACTCTGTCTTATCCTCTGCAGTGGTTGGTAGTACCTGGTAGTAGTTTTCTACTCTGCCTTAAATATCAACAGAGACGATTCTGGGTCCTATGAACTTCCAGGACAGGAATCTACCGATTAGATGGAAAGCATTTGTTTAGCTCCTTTGGTGATACCTCTCCCTACCCTGCAGGAGTTCAAGAACAGGACTGGGTGGGCAAGAGAAACTAATCATCAACTATTAAGTCACATTATCACAGGATGCACTATTGCAGAATTTTCTTGCGACTGAAAGAATCCTTACAGAATTCCAGAAAGCTTAAAATTTCACAACACGCAGACACTGAGTCTTAAAAAAAAACCAAACAACTAATTGATTGATCAATATGATGGGTAGGTTTTGAAATTGTTAATGGAAAAGCATCACATCCAGATTCTTAGTGGTTAAAAGAGATGGATTTTCTCTATTAAGCTTTAGAAGTTTAGGTGAATAATACGAAATATGTTTGCACTATTTGGTTTAATAACCATTCTTAGCATAGGACCTGATGATTATACAGATGATTTCAGGTGGTAGTCCTTCTAGCCTATTCTAAGGATCATTTTGAGAGTCTTCTATCAAGTGTAAAGTTACTCCTCCCTCTGTAGTTTATTTATTGGAGAAGTATTTATTGAGTGCCTATCAAGGGCTATCCATTGTTCTTTGAGAACAGAGCCATGATCCGTCCTCATGATGGCATGTTCAATTGCATGTATTTAAAGCACATAATTATATATAGATATACATCCATGAAAGCATCAGCATAGTCAAAATAACGAGCATCCTCATCACCCAAGGGTTTCACCATGTCCCTTTATAATCTCTCTCTCCTGCTCCTTCCCATTTGCCTCCATGGCACTATACCCATCCCCAGGGCAACTACTGATTTGGATACCTGCACTAAAGTTGAGTTTTCATTTCCTAGAATTTTACATAAAATAAATTGTGAAGTATGATCACTTCTCTGTCTTATAAGCTTCTTGCACACACCATAATTACTTTGACATTCAGCTATATTATTGCAGATAATAGTTCATTCCTTTTTATTACTGAGTTGTATTCCTTGCATAACTATATCACAGTTTCCTTATCCATTCATCTATTGATGGATATTTGGGTTGTTTCCAGGTTATGGTTATTATAAATAAAATTACTATGAACATTCACATGCAAGTCTTGCATGGACATACTTGCTTTCAGTTTCTCTTGGATAAATATCTCTTAGTGGAACAGCTGGATCATATGGTGAGTGGATTTTTAACCTTTTAAAGATACTGCCAGACTGTTTACAAAAGTGATTGTGTTGCATTTAATCTGTAGATAAATTTGGGGAGAATTGACATTTTAACAATATTGAAACTTCTGACCCATAAGAACCATCTATTTCTTCATTGTTTAGGCCTTTAATCACTCAATAATATTTAGTTTTTAGCTTTCAGGTCTTGCATATATCTTTTTAGATTTATCACTAAGTATTTCAGAGTTTTATGTAATTTTACATGGTATTGTTTTATGATTTGAATTTTCAATTGTCACTGCTAGTATATAGATGGAGTATTTTATATTGGTTTTGAATCCTGCAACCTTACTAACCTCATTTAATATTTCTAGTAGTCATTTTATGGATTCCATCAAATTTTCTATATAAATGATTTTGCTGTTTGTGAATAAAGCCAGTTTTCTTCTCCAATCTGGATGCTATATTGTTCGGTTGATTGCCAGTTTTACTGCACATGCTAGAACCTGTAGTAAAAGGTTGAACAGAAGTAGTAAAAGCAGACATCCTTGTCTTGTTACCAATCTTAGGGGGGAAGCATTTAGTTTTTTACCATTAAGTATAGTATTAGTTGTAGGTTTTTTGTAGATACCCTTTATCAGGTTGAGGCTATTTCCTTCTATTTCTAGTTTTCCCAGAGTATTTAAAATCAGGAATTGATGTTGTATTTCATCAAATGCCTTTTCTGCATCTCTTGAGATGATCATATGGTTCTTCTGCTTTAATTTGCTGATGTGGTGAGTTACATTGATTAATTGTTGAATGTTAAACCGATTTTGCATTCCAGAGATGAACGCCATTTGATTATGATGTATTATCATTTCACAACATTATTGGAATCCGTTTGCTAAATTTTTGTTTAGGATTTTTTCATCTATATCCATGAAGAATATTGGTCTATAGTTTTCTTGTACTGTCTTTGGTTTTGGTATCAGGGTCATTCTGGCCTCTGGGGGAAGTAACTGCCAGTCATCAATTTTCTGGAAGAGTTTATATAAAATCAGTGTTATTCCTTCCTTAAATATTTGGTAGAATGCACTGGTGAAGCCAGTGGGGCCTGGAGTTTTCTCTGTGGGAATCTTTTTAACCACAAATTAGTGTCTTTATTAGATATAGAGCTATTCAAGTTATTTACTTCTTCTTGGGAACTTTGTTGGTGTGAAATTTCAAGAAATTTGTCCATTCATTTGAATCAGTGGTTCTCAACAGGGGGCATTATTACTCTCTCTTCACCTGTGGGACATTTGGCGATGTCTAGAGACATTTTTGGTTGTCACAGTTGGGAGGCAGGAAATGGCACTAACATCCTGTGGACAGAGGCCAGGGATACTGCTAAATAGTCTATGAGCCGCAGGACAGCCCTCACAACAAAGAATTATCTGGTCCAAAACGTCACTTTTTTGAAATTGAGTAACCTTGCTCTACATGACTGAATTTACTGGCATAAATTTGTTAATAATATTCCCTCATTATCTTCTTAATACCTCTAGGATCTGTGATGCTATTTCTCTCATTCCTGATACTGATAATTTATGCTTTTTCTTTTTCCCTCTGATCTATTTGGTTAGAAGTTTAACAACTTGACGTTTGAAACTCCACTGATGTACTGAAAAGGGATATTATTTCACTTTATATGGAAGTCTATTTCCTTTTGGCATGTGCTCTTTGGGCCTAATTCTGCCTTCTGGGAAGTCACAGATTTCTAATGAAAGCCCCTTTAAGATATCCGAAGACACGTTCTTGTCCTAAATCTTGTCTTGTCTAAAGAAGACACTTCTTCAGTGGTTCTGACAGCAGGTGCATTTACTGATTAGCTGATTGAGTCGAAGCTATTGAGTATTATTGAATTTTTTTAAGGCCACTTGCTACTAAATGCTGTCTTTGCTGTGTCTTAATTCTTTTCTACTTCTTTAATACCAAGAAATTAGTTGTTATAATTCCTGTTAATCACGGATATTATTTTTATCTTCTGAGGATAGAATTAACATGATATTTGTAGTCATTGTTGATAACTTTTAAACATGTGTACAAGAAGTTAAAATGATCCAAGTTAGACTGGAAGTCAGTTTGGGGCAATCATAATCTCTCATTATCTCTCACTTGAATAATGTAAACCTCTACCAATTTCAAAGTTCTCATATTCTAAGGCATCCTCCATGCTTAAATATAGGTCAGCTTGTATCATATTTACTAATTTAAAATGTTAATATGTAGTGCTCCATATATAATGGTTCCAGCTGAGCAAAATCCAATTCTTCAGTATGGCTTTGAAAGCTCTTTTTTCTTTGTGGTCCCTAACTATACCTTATCTCCTCTGGTTACTTGCTTTCCTACCTCCCCCAGAGCAGTTGGTCTGTTCCTACCAAGGTTGCTTGCCTGTCAAATCTCCCTGTTTATTCTCATATATTTCTCTCCATTCCTCCACCCCTGGGAAACTCCTACTCTCTCTTTACATCTCTCATACGTCACCCATCCTCTACAACCCTCCTGGCCTCCCCTCAGACTCAGGCCTCCTGAAAAGGGATTTTTAACTGGACCACATATTAGAATCATCTGGAGAGGTTTTGAAAATACAACTGTCTAGATTAGTTAAATCAGAGAAATGCCTGGTACATAGTAGGTACCTAATGAATATTTTAAAGCAACTAACCTATTCAGTAAAATAAGAATAGATAAACAAAAGGCAAGAATGAAATGTTCCTTCAGCACATTTAGAATAGTTTTGATATGTACTTGTACTGCTCATTTCTGACAGTAAGGGCTGTTAATGGTAAGAGGATAATATTATTTATTCAACTTAAAGGCATTATTACATGGAAAAATCCATTAATCATGATAAAGCATTTTATTCACATGCAGTGTTAACTAAAAATCAGAGTCATTGGAATAGACATCTTAGAAAGCAAAGTCTTCTTTTGTAGGAAATTAATGAATGAGGATATTGGAAGGAGATGTTAATTGCTATGTAAATTTTTTTCTCATTATCTTCAAAAGGTAATTTACCTAAAGAGAAAAAACATGTATCACTTGGATAAAACTGATATATTTTAGATCTTTTCTATTTCTACTACTTTAATAATCCTTTGAAAATGTAGTATTAACTGCCCTTTTATTCCTGATCAGATCAGGATATAAGCTAACAGGTTTACCTTTTTGGTGATGTATAAGATTTGTCCTGAGGGTGCCTCAAGCTGGATATTTATTTAGGCTTTTCCTGTGGCTCCCAGGTTCCTATAGTGGGATTTCACTTTCAAAGGGGCCAGAAGTGCTGACAAGGTAGTTGTTATCACCGTGCATTGTTCACAGAGCTTTCCCTTTTCTTCCTTGAGAAGCAGTTTTTCCTTAGAGTTCCCATGGCAGAGGCCCAAGTGACAGACCTATTAATGAGGCTTAGAAGAAAGAGGCCATGAAAGAAATTTGCCGTACCAGGGCATCAATATATTTGGTTGGCTTGAACAGATTTGACCAGTTAGACAGCATTGCTTCAAATCTGTCCGTTCGTCAGAAGGAAACTGAAGGAGACATCAGAATCCAATAAACCTTGCATTAAACTTTAGGATATAGGTCCTGCTTCCTTCCTTACAGATTCTAGATCAGTGAACCAGAAGCGAGCCACTTCTTTTAACATAGAAGAGATGAGATGAGGGGATGGTTTCAGGGCCTGTCTCTTTATCTGCATTTTTAATTTAAGAAATTGGTTGTCTTCACTGTTCATGGAGAGTACTGCTCCTCTGTATGTTATCTCACTGATAAAAATCACTGGAAGAATTAACACAGAGTGTGAAGTAGCTCTTTGTGGGTATATTTTCAATTAAAATGTAGGCCTAAACTATTCTGGTTTTTGAAGTGAAAGAAAAAAGTGAATGAAGGGCCACACATGGCAAAATATCCTTCTTTTTAATGGGTGAGTTGTATTCCACTGCATATATGTGCTACATCTTCTTTATCCATTCATCTATTGATATGCACTTGGGATGCTTCCGTGTCTTGAAAATTGTAAATTGTGCTGCCGTTGAAAGCAAGGTGTATGTATCTTTTTGAATTAATGTTTTTCTTTTTCTCAGGTGTATGCCCGGGAGTGGAATTGCTGGGCCATATGGTGGTTCTGTTTTTGGGGTTTTGAGAAACCTCCGTACTGTTTTCCATGGTGGCTGCACCAATATGCATTCCTACCAACAGTGTACAGGGGTTCCCTTTTTTCACATCCTTACCAGCATTTGTTATTTGTGTTCTTCTTGACGATGGTCATTCTGACAGGTGTGAGATGGTGTCTCATTGTGGTTTTGGTTTGCATTTCCCTGATATTGGTGATGTTGAGCAGCTTTTCATGTTCCTGTTGGCCATCTGCATTTCCTCTTTTGGAAAAATGTCTGTTCAGTTCTTCTGCCCATATTTTAAATGGGTTGTTTGTTTGTTTGCTTTTTAACTGAAGTACAGTTGATTTAAAACGTTGTATTAAAAAATAAAGTCATTAATTTTAAATGTATGAAATTACTTCAAAACAGTGTAGGTCTAAACTATTAATTTTAAAAAGTGTTATTTGTATTATGCATCAATTTGTATATAACCAATTCAGTCTCAATAGTCTCAATAACTCTCAGCCTTAATCTTTAGATAGGAAATCATATTATTAGAAATATGGCTATCAAGAATTTATGAAGAAATTAAATATATGTTAATAATACAATATGTGGATACTTGAGAAATATCATGTACTTATTCTTAGGTCTTCAAACATTTTTTTTAATCTGTCTAAATGGAAAAATACCAATGCTATTAATTGGCCACACTTTACAACTGTGTTTTTTTTAATTTTATCTTTTTACTTATTCTTTTTTTGGGGGGAGATAGTTAGGTTTGCTTATTTATTATTTATTTAATGGAGGTACTAGGGATTGAACCCAGGACCTCATGCATGTTAAGCACACATTCTACCACTGAGCTATACCCTCCCCCTAATTGGCCACACTTTAAAAGATTATTAATAGTTATTGATACTCCTAGTTATTGTGCTTTAAATATAAAGCTCCATATAACTATATGTTACCTCAACTGTAACATAGAGTATATGAACATGGCATATAGATCATATACATATGGTCTATATGTAAATATAGCAGGGAACTTTATAGGAATATTATATGCTATATTAACAAATATTTACATATTTATAGGTAAAGTAATGTTGAGGATATTTATGAACTGTAAATTAGTATTATATTTTTCTGTAAATTTCAGCCCTTTGTAAAACAAATACTAGTAAATATAAAAGTACTTATAGGTCTATTTTTGGAAATTCACAATTCTAGAAAAATGTATTTTGACAAGTAATTGTATTTTGGACTGTAAGTAATTGTTGGTTTTTGTCCTGAAAAGATGAATTTGAGTAAACTGTGATTTTTTTACTGTGATTCAGAAAAACATCTAAATATTGACATGCAACATTTTATTTCCTAATATAATTTAAGTGAAATTTTGTGGACATAAAAACATGAATTTTATTTTTCATTAACATTTTATTGGGATATCCAAACCAATGTGGTCTATTGGATGACCATCTGCTCCCAGATAGGGGGCAAGCTGAATGAAAGAGTTGATTTTATTTAATTATACATCAGTACTCTCTGGATGGTGAATATATCCTCAAAAATTTTAAAATGTACGTCCATTAAGCACTTTAGTACCAACATAACACAATCCTAACAGTACCAAAATACAGCCTAGAGTGTTACTCCTAAGTCAAACTAAACCCTTGTACATGAGCCATCCTTAGGAAAAAAGTATGCATTTCTTTTAGCAGCAGAAGGAAAAACAGTCATAGCACAAGCAGCTAACAAAATGAGCCTCCTTGACAAATTTAGAATATTTACTAATGTTCTGAAATATCCAGAGGAAACAAAAGAAATCATTTTTAAAACAATGCCTTCAAAATTAGATAGCACTTTATCTCTTTCTGATTATATCTGACACATAAACTGCACCTGTGAAATTTTTGTCTCAAAATTTTAAAAATTATCCTTTTATGTAAATTCCTTGATTGTGGCTGGAAATATCTGGAACAATACCCAACAGTGTTGAACCAAGAGCAGGTGGGAAGTAATTACCTGGAGCTTGGTTATGAAAAAATTAAGACGTGGCAGGAGTCGAGCTAGGGATACAGAACATTATAATTTCTAATTCTCTGAGGTTTACTGCCTGATTCCATTCACAAGCCTTCACCTTGAAGTTTTACTGTCTAAATAATACTTATCTTCTAAAGGTGATTCAATGAAGTAGTTTAAGATTCAGAATATAGCACCACCTTATAATAATTAAAAGCAATACAACATGCAACTTAGGATTGGAAAGCTGACATGCTATTTTTATTTTTCTTAACAACGAAAGTGCCTACTTGCTGAGAATACATTACTGCAGTATTTTTGATGCCATTATTGAAATATTAACCTCCTATAATAAAGACTCCTTTTAAAAAAGCCCTCACATGGCATCTTATTTCCTCTACTGAAAATAACAGAAATTTAATTTTAGATATAGGCCTTTGCTGGTTAATTTAAAAACCAGTTAATTTTCATCATTAGCAAGTCTGAGATTTTCTAAATTTATCACACAACTTTTTTTTTTTAACTAGGCTTTATTTGATGTCCATAATAAATTGCCTTGGTATGTTATCATTTAATTAACCCATAAGTACATTCTGTATCATGTTGTCCTTTCAAAGCCAGAAATCCATAAAGCTTGCTGGATGTGTATACATATGTTTTCTGAAGATTCCAGAATCATTTAAGTAGCATTCATGACCCTGTGAGCCATCTTGAGTTTTTATATAAAAATAAAAGGATGCAAAGTCAAGTTTAAACAAACTTGTTAAAGCATACATGGTAAAAAAGCCAAACAAATCGGACTGCTCTTGTCATACTATCTTCTTTGTCTCATTTTCGTCACAACATCTCATTTACCAAAAGTATGTCACTCTTATCTGCAAACAAATGCCTTTGTCACTGTGTGTCAGAACCCAACTAAAAACTGAATACAGCTGCATGCAAACATTGTCTTCAAATGCTCTGCAGCATACCAAATATTTAACTTTTTGTGGAGATGGACCTCCCACTGCCAGCCCAAGTCCTGCCCCAGCCTCAACAACTGCCTTAGGGGACAAGCAGTGTTCTTTATAGGACTTCACATATTGGTGATTGGGCACGTGCCCTCAGCACTGTCGTAACATACAGAGTTCTGAACCTTCCTTTCACACACTGGGGCTTGCCTTGAACTAATTTGGACCAAGCTGCTTAGATCAGCAAATAACCAACATTAGTTCTAAATCAGGACATAAAACATAACACTGAACATCCATTAAGTGCTTTAGTATCAACATAACACAATCCTAATAGTACTAAACTATGGCCTTGAGTGTTACGTCTAAGTAAATCAAAACCCTTGGATATGAGCCATCCTTAGGAGGAAAAAAAAGTATTTATTTCTTTTAGAAGGAGAAGGGAAAAACAGAGCATAATCACTGAACAAAATGAGGCTCCTTGATAAATTTGGAATACTTACTAATATTCTGAAATATCCTAAGTTAATAAAAGACATCGTTTAAAAAATAATGCCCTGGAAAACTCTAACTCCCAGTTTATCCCTTCCCACCCTGGTAACCGTAAGTTTGTTTCCTATGTCTGTGTTCTGTTTTGTAAATAAGTTCACTTGTGTCTTTTTTTAGATTCCACATATAATATATAAAATAGATAAACAACAAGTTTATACTGTATAGCACAGGGAACTATATTCAGTATGTTGTAGCAGCCTATAATGAAAAAGAATATGAAAAGTAATATAAGTATGTATATGTATGACTGAAACCTGATGCTGTACACCAGAAATTGACACAACATTGTAAACTGACTATACTTGGCTGAAAAAAAAATTAATTAAAAAAAATAATGCCCTGAAAATTAGGTAACACTTTGCCTCTTTCTGATTCTGTCACATAAACCACATTCATGGATTTTTTTCCTCAAAATTTAGAAATTATCTTTTGATATCAATGGGAAGTTTTTTAATTAAAGGATTATTAGCTTGGGGTAGATCACTAAAACCCAGAATTATGAAAAAAATTCATCAGATAGAACAAGGAAATTTATCTTCAATTATTGCAACTTTGATTTATCCAGAGCAACCGTCATGGAATTCATAGAGAATTCCAAGTTATCTTGCCTAAAATCAGCAGATTATGGCCAGTTTCTGAGCTACAACAGTACTGTTGAGTAGCTGTGATGAGACTCTACGGCCTGCAAAGCGTAAATATTTACTGTCAGACCCTTGGCAGAAAAAATTTGCCAATCCCTGATCTAAAGATTTCAGAGCTAGATAAGATTTCTGACTTTGTATGAGAAAATGATTCAAACCTGAATACCTAGGGGGATTTATGTGTGCTGGTCAGAAATGTAATGACCGAAAAACAGAAACTATGGTTTGGCAATACTGAAGTGCTATAGCAGATCTATGGATCAAATTGTTTGATCGAAATTAATCTGTGGATCAAATTGTTTGGTTAAGATCTGCATTGTGTCTTTACAATGTAAGGGAGCTCCTGTTGGGAACATTGCACCTTTGGCAACTTAAGTGGATGGTGGGTGCTTTATCATGACACCACCCAGTAAAATCTATATTAATTCGATATGCAAATAGGACTGAGTTTTCAACAAAACTTGGGTTCTAGAGCTAGATGGTTCAAGTTTCATCTTCACCATTAATTAGCCGTATGTATTAGGTGAGTCTGTTGACCTTCTGAGCCTTAGTTTCCCTATGTATAAAATAAGGGTATTAAAAATAATAGGAGAGGATATTAAAAATATCTGGAGAGGATTTTGGGGTGGTAGGATTTGGGTGGTTTTTTTTAACTTTTTTTTTCCTTCAACTTGTCAACCAGCATTGTAATAGTTCAAATAAACAAAAATGTACAAATGTTTAAAAAAATAAATAAATAAAATGATAAAATAATAGGACTTCCCCACTGGATTAAATAAAGATGTGTAAAGTGCTTAAAACAGTGTCTGGCATATGATACATGCACAGGAAACAGTAGTTATCACTGTCATTTCCACTCAAAGCTTTGGGAGAGCCAAGATGCAAGGCTTCAGGATGTAGGGCTCTGAATTATCACAGACTTCAGCATTCTGAGAAATTAGGTAACGGACATAATTTAAGAGCTCATCTAGTCCACCCCCTTCATTTTCTAGGTGAGGAAGCTGAGGCAAACACACAGCAAACTGCTGAGCTCCTGGTCTGGGGCTATAGGTTTCATAGAGTAAATGATCTTCAGTCTAAAACACTTCTCCCTGGGTTTTCTTATTTCCCTCTAGGTCCATGTATGGTGGATTTCATCAAGCATATTCTCTACTCTGGAAACAGAATTTCAGACATCAAAAGTTACCTTATGGGAAAACAGGATAATCTCATGGAGAAAAAGCAAATAGTGGATACGAGGGATCAAGCAAAGATCTGCCTCATGGAGATTCTGTGAACACCGATGGTGCATATCCTTTCAGTGGTTGAAAGACTGAAGACTCTAACGTTGTTTTCCAGGTAATGGTCTTTTTGATCTAAAATTTTCCTGCAACCGGGGAGTTTTTTAAGATTGATTTCTTGTACTTAGGAGTCTGTTTTAGCCACTCATTGTTGACCCTTGACATCAGTAATCTAATTTTACTGAGACAGTAATACTGAGGTTGTTTTTAAAAAATTTTTTAATAGGACATGCTTCTCCCTGCCTGTTTAAAATCATTTAAAGGAACAAACTTACTCTGTTGTGAGCAGTAATGTGCATGCTTCATTCCAAGCAGAAGCATTTTCTGCTTAGAGTAAACCGGTTCTTCTGGAAGTAGAGCACTAGACTAAGGATCTGGAACTAGTCTTCACTAGAAATTACACAGAAACCTGCTGAAAAGACAGGGAATTTTTCCTTAAAGGAAAGGAGGGAGGGAGGAAGAAAGGAAGGAAGAAGGGAAGGAAGGAGGAAGAAAGAAAGAGAGGGAAAAAGGAGGCTGGCCTTGGACTTCAAGCTTGGGTTCAAGTCTCATTGCGCAACCAATGCTCAAGAATGAGCTTGTGTCTGCTTGTTTGTATGTGGCAACCAAGAGGACAATTTTGCTTTGATGTAAAATAAGTTATTTGACCCGTTGATACCCACCATGACTTATAACAGCAGTTGATTTATAATAGGAGCTTATAACAAGAGCGCTCAAACTTTATTTTTTGTGCCATGGACCACTTTGGTAGTCTGGGAATGTCCATTCTAAGAACAATGTTTTTGTTTTTGACTTTTTTGGAAAAAAATGTTTATTTTGAAATAATTCTAGATTCACAGGAAGACAGGAGGTTGCAAACATACGTACAGGAAGTCTGTGTACCCTTTACCCAGCCTCCCCCATGTTAGCATTTACAATACGAGAACCAGGGTATTGACACTGGTACAATCCACAGAGTGTAATCAGATATCACTAGTTATACATGCACTCATTTATGATGGGGGTGTGTGTGTACGTGTATGTGCAATGCTATGAAGTTTTATCAAATGTGTGGTTTTGTGTAACCACTATCATAATCAAGTACAGAACAAATCTGTTTAACCACCACAAATCTCCCTCAAGCTACTCCTTTTTAGCCACTGCTCTCCACCCCCTCCCAACCCCTAGAAATATTTAGAAATATTTTCTAAGTGTTCCATGGGTGAAAATGTAGGTTAAACATTCAAAGTAAAATGCTGTGATTAATGTAAAAAAAGGGGGGGGAGTGCTTTTTCATTCAATACAATTCCCTTGTCCATCCACGCTGTTGTGTGTATTAATAGCTTCATCCTTTTTATTATTGAGTAGTATTCCACGGTATGGATGGCCAGTTTGTTTATCCACTCACCTGTTTGGACACTTGGGTTATTTCTAGCTTTTTGGCTGTTACAAAGCTACTAGGAACATTTGTGCACAAGTTTCTACATAAACATAGGTTTTTCATTTCTCTAAGATAAATGCCCAAAAGTAGAGCTGCTAAGTATGGCATGTACACATTTAGTTTTATAAGAAATTGCTGAACTATTTTCCAGAGTGGCTGAACAATTTCCATCTCCATCAGCAATGAATGAGTTAATCCAGTTTCTCCTCATCCTTGTCAGCACTGGTGTTAACATTATTATTATTTTTTTTTTAGTCATTCTGATAGGTGTGTAGTGATACCCTATTGTGGTTTCAATTTGAATTTCCCTGCTAGCTAATGATGGTGGATATACTTTCAGATGCTTATTTGCCATCTGTATTTATAGTTTGGTGAACTTTCTTATCATGTACTTTGCCCATTTTTAATTGAATTATTTGTTCTGTGGGTTCTTTATTCTAGACACAAGTCCTTAGTCAGATACGGCATTTACAAATATTTTCTTCCAGCCTGTGGTTGTCTTTCATCATCCAAACAGGCCTTCTGCAGAGCAAAATTTTTATATTCTGATGAGATCCAATTTACCAACTTTTCCTCCTGCAGACTGTGCTTCTGAGTCATGTCTAGGCTCTTCACAGAGCCCTAGGTCCTAAAGATTTTTCTTTTCTTTCCTCTGAATGTTTTTAGTTTAAGATTTTACATTTAAGCCTGTCACCTATTTTGAGTTAATGTCTGTGTATTGTGTGAGGTCTATGTCGAGGTTCTTTCCTTCTCTTTTCTTTTTTTGGCTATGGGTATCCAATTGCTCCAGCACTATTGTTGAAAAGGAAATCAAAATAACAGTTTTGAAAGCATAAGATACACAGGATCAAAAACTAAGACAATTTTATTAAATTATTAATACAATTATTAAAATGTTTTTAAACAAGCATTTTGTAATATTTTAACACATTAAATAACATCTAATAATGAATAACTATCATGTATTCAAACAGTGATAAGCACAAAAATCTAGTTCAAGAAATGTACAAGAACTAAAATTGGATGAAAATGTGTGTGAGTTTTATTGGCCTCAAAGCCATGGGTACTACTGACACTAATGTGCTTAGTTGTCCACATTTATAATCAAAATAAATTCTACATTTCTGTCTAGTTATCATAGAAAATAACCCAATTAAACTTATAAGCTTTTGCACAGCAAAGGAAACCATATGCAAAACCAAAAGTCAACCTATGGAATGGGAGAAAATATTTGCAAAAGATGAGACTGACAAGGGCTTAATCTCCAGAGAACATAAATAGCTCATATGACTTAATAAGGAAAAAACAAGCAACCCAATCCAAAAATGGGCAGAAGACCTAAATAAGCAATTCTCCAATGAAGACATACAACTGGCCAATAAGCACATGAAAAAATGCTCAATATCTCTAATTATCAGAGAAATGCAAATCAAAACTACAGTGAGGTATCACTTCACACCAGTCAGAATGGCCATCATTCAAAAGTCCATGAACTATATATGCTGGAGAGGGTGTGAAGAAAAGGGAACCCTCCTACACTGTTGATGGGAATGCAGTTTGGTGCAGCCATTATGGAAAACAGTACAGAGATTCCTCAAAAAACTAAAAATAGACTTACCATATGATCCAGCAATCCCACTCTTAGGCATATATCCAGAGGGAGCCTTAGTTCAAAAAGACACATGCACCCCAATGTTCATAGTGGCACTATTTACAATAGCCAAGACATGGAAACAACCTAAGTGTCCATGGGCAGATAACTGGATAAAGAAGTTGTGTCGTATTTACACAATGGAATACTACTCAGCCATAAAAAATAATAAAATAATGCCATTTGTAGCAACATGGATGGACCTGGAGAATGTCATTCTAAGTGAAGTAAGCCAGAAAGAGAAAGAAAAATATCATATGATATCACTTATATGTGGAATTTAAAAAAAAAAAAGACAAAAGAACTTATTTACAAAACAGAAACAGACTCACAGACATTGAAAACAAACCTATGGTTACCAGAGGTGGAAAGGGGTAAGTCGGGAGTTAGAGATTTGCAGATACTAACTAATCTATAAAAAATAGATATACAACAAGTTTATACTGTATAGCACAGGGAACTATATTCAATATCTTATAGTAACTTACGGTGAAAAAGAATATGAAAACAAATATATGTATGTTCCTATATGACTGAAGCATCATGCTGTGCACCAGAAATTGACACAACATTGTAAACTGACTATACTTCAATAAAAATATATATAAAATGCATTTTTCCCCATCTACTTTCAGGGACCCCAGGTTAAGAATCCCTAATTTAAGAGAAGAAATTTATTTACTCCATATGGTTCTAGAGATGGTAAAGCTAGGATCAACTGGTAGTCATGACAAGGATATCTTTTGGCTGAAATCATAAAGGAACATAAGAATAATTAGCCGTCTATAAAAGCTCCTCCTCTGTTTGGTAAAGAAATAGACCTCTTTTCTGGAAAATTTCCTGACAGCTTGGGAGAGTACTCACCAGCAACACAACGGGAGGGTTGTAATGGTCCCTGGCTAAGACCCTCCCATGAGACAGGAGACAAAGGGTGTTGGTACTCCAGATTGAGTTCTAGAGACCCACAACTTCAACCAGAATGGGAAAATGACTAATCTTGAGTCACCCAGCCAAAGGTGTTTGCAAGTGGTTGTTAATTTCCCTCCCTGTTTTCTAAAGCATTCTGTACATTGCTGACTGGCCAATATCAGGGAATTATGCTGTTTTGATTATTACATATAAATTAATCTACTGGAAGAAGAAAGCACAAGCGTTTAGTAGGACGAGGTTGTTCTATTTTGACAGCCTTTTAGTTATGGGTTCAAGAGTAATTACTGAAATAAATCATCAATAGGTGGTGGCAATATTGATTTTGCGTCAGCACCTGAGTAAACTATAACCCAGCCTCAGCCTGGGGCCATGTTCATTGTCTTTTGAGCTTTATTTTTGAATTGCTGTCCAAAAAAGGCTTTAGCCTCCACATGAAATTGCCCACTGAGCTGCTTTTCCCAGGAAATCTCACTGCCCAAATCACCTCTCCCTGTCCAGCTCTCACAATGAACAGTCTCCTTGGACCATTTTACTGCACTCTCTTAACTAGTGTGAAATGCTAATATGGATTGCTGTGATTTTCCAACAAAGCGAAAGGAAAATGTGATTACTGGTCACAGGGTTTTATATTAGCACTTGCTTCTGCTAATTTAAAAATAGGTTGGACTGCAGGAAAACCAATTTCCTCCCTTAACATTAGTTTGTTCTGCTGTTCTTTGTTTAATAAATATTCCCTGGGTCCAAACTAATGAGAATAGGAGAAAGAGACCTGAGTTCTCATTCTATTAAATGCAAACTTGAAACCTAGTCTGATTTAATATTGTTGAAGACCACTTTGAACTTGATCTTTAAACCAAAATAAAACAACTTCCATGGTTTTCTTTCTTTCTTTCTTTTTCTTTTCTTTTGTATTTATTTTATTTATTTTATTTTTGCTGGTTGGCTCAGATAGAAAATCTTTGATGTTTCAAGTTTATTAAAGGTGAGTCAGGAACTCTGAATAGCAGGGGACTGAATCAGGATAATCCAACCTTAAATAAACTCCAGTTAAACAGTTTTTGTCTCATACCAAGAAATGCTCCTTTGAATGATAACAGTAAGCCGATAATGAAGCAGAGCATATAAACCGAAGCCTCTGCATCTGCAGGATCACAAATCTCCGTCTCATTTAGTTGTCTCTTAAATTTTGATGAGGATGAGCTATATGTGTATCCTAGAAGAATAACCCTTCCCATCCCTCTTTAACTGTGCTATGTATTTTGAGTAAACATTTTTGACTTTTCTAGTTCAAAATCCAGACTCCTTTCCATTTTTTCATCTATTATTTTGCCTCTGTTGATACACATATACACACAGAGTTCCCCTTCTTCACAGCTCTCTGCCCCAACCCCGGGTTGATTATAAACCATGCATTCTCTCCACTTCACCTTGCATTTGTTTCTGCTCATCTCCAAAATTTTCAGAGCATCAAAGAAAATGTATAATAAATATTAATAGTGGCATCATTTCTGGCATTCATATACCGTTCTATATTTTACTAAACTGTTACTACCTCCTTTGAGAGAGGGATCATCTGTATTTTCCCAATAAGGAAATGGAACTTCAAGGAATTAAGTTATATGTCCAAGATCACACATTTCCAAAGCAGAAGAGATAATGAACTGGAATCTCGCTTTCTGTGTTATATCCTTCATTCTTCCACTGCTGCGGGTCAAGGGTTCTTTGATTAAGTGCTTTTCAAGTTTCAGCTTTTTTCGCCGGAATTTTCGAGTTTTTCTTCTTCTGCTGCCTTCCTTCCCAAGTCTAGATGTCTATGTTTGGGTCGCCAGCAATATACCTGGTTCTCACAGATAAGTCCCCATACCACACATGGACATGCATTTTTGAACCCTTGCCCAGAATAATTCTTTAATAACAATTGCCATAGATGTTCTATGTAACTGCACCTAAAAGATTGTATGTTTTTACCTGAACGCCATGCCCTGCACTTAGTAAACAATAAATGTTTGTAGAATGAATCCGTGAGTATACATTAGAATTCTCCAACACGCCATCAAAACATTCCCCAGCCTGCTCCAGGGGGTGTCAGGCTGATGTAAATGTGGGCGGAAAACTCAGCAAATGTCAAAAGGCTATAAATAATCACTTGGTCTATCAGTGCAGGGAATTTACATATACAGACATTTCCTCTGATGAATGCTGAGCCTCCTAACAAAAAGGAACATCTATTTAGGACAATTAGACATATGGTGAAAAACCACAGGTGTTGGCTCAAAGGCTTGGCTTTCAGTCTCAGCTCGGCCACTTACCTCAGACAAGTTACTGAATACTTCTGAGCTCCAGTTTCCTTATTTTAATACAGACTTAATAAGATCTCCCTCACATGATTACTGTGCAAATCAAATAGGATAATGTTTGGATGGTGCCTTTTCACATAGAGCAGGCCCTTTATAAATGTCACTTCTATCATTTTTCTCATAAGTCATGAGAATCACATTCAAGTGTGACTTTAAGAATTGATAAACTACTACAATTTAAATTGGTAAATTTGATCCAGATATCTATAAGCATATTACAAATATGAAAGCTTAAAAAAGTGCTATTTTAAAGATTTTAGGGTGGGGCACGGATGCCTCCAACTCTGGTCTGGGCCGAAATGGGACTCTGACCAGTTGGAATCTTTTGACATATACACTTTCATCTAGATCCTAGGCTGGGCCCTTGAGGCAAAGGAAAAAGAGAATGGTGTGGCCCCTTTTACCAGGAGTTCAGTTTTGAGGAGTAAGGAGCACACGTGTGAGAGCTGAAATACAACCGAGCAGGTAAGTGGTACTATAAAACTATGGGCACTGTGGGCAAGAGTTCATAGGTGGAAGCCACTAAGGTTGGGAGAATTACAGATGACGTCTCAGAAGGTGTAGCATTCCAGCTACTCTAGAAATTCACTTATTTTATACCTGCATAAAAATGTTGGAGCTGAATATCCAACAGCATGATTAATTCCAGGCACCAGGATGTCCTTGCCTTTGACCTTGAAATGTCAGTGCTGCCCCGACTTCTCACTTGTGCTTTCGGCCTCTTTCTGCAGCCCTGCCTGTGACTTACTTTGACACAGGCCCTGCTGACAGTGGAGGGCTGCTGCTTGCTCTCCTTATGCCAAGTGAACATGGCTGACGAGGAAGTCCTAGTTTAATAAAGTTTGCTCTGCAGCCCTGACCCTAGATAAATCTCATCTACCTGTCATCTATCCCTGGCATAGGTCAACTCAGAGATATCAGCACAAACCCAAGGCTGGGCGGCAGGGGCTCACTCCTGCAGAGTCAGGTTGACTGAAGTGACTCAGGAAAATAGCATCAAAGGACAAGAAGTTGAGAGGTGACAGCTGTTGCTTTATGATGAGACTAGAAACAACACTAACCAAAGGAGGAGGAGGCTATTCTTAGTGCCTACTATGTCTTAGGCAGTAGCCTATGGACATTTAAATACATACTGCTCATTAAATTTTTACAGCATTGTAAGACTAGTATTATTACCCCCATTTTATAGATAAGAAAGCTTGGTCCAAAGATGGGGCCAAGAATTGAACACAAAAGTCTGACTATTCCAAGATCCATGTGCTTAGGTCTTAGATCACATTATGTTTTGACTCCTCTAGGTTCTTACTTAACTTCCAACCCTTCATTCTGTATTTTTATTTTCTGGTATCTGTCACAACATTTCAACGGCCAATTCATATGTTTTTCTCAACAGTTCTGTAGCTTTGAGGCTTTATTGTTCCACGCTTGTCAAAATTTATAGGTGTAGGGCTTCTAATCATGCAAATCTCTCTTCCAAGGTCCTCTGTACTTGAGAATCCTAAATTCCTCTTTAGTCTGTTGAGTGATGCAAGCACTGCCTATACATGCTCCTTTAATGCTGAACATATTTTCATGATTAAATATCCCATATTGAAAGCAAGCCACTATACTGTGAGCATCTTGAGGGCAATGGCTAAAAGAAAGGAGAACAAGAAAGAAGGAAGTCTAAGTTCGATCACTGAGGAGGTATGGGAGTTCTGTCCCTTTGGTTCATCCTCTGATAATCCGATTTTGTAATCCCCCCTTCCTTGTATTTAAGAGACTTCACTGACAATATTTGAATCAAATATTTTAGTTCTCAGCATGGTCTGTCACTTGAGGTATTTTCCAGTGCATTCAAAAGCAAACCCTACACAAAGAGTTAGTCAAGCAGGAAATTCTAGAGGTAGGAATAATGCTGAGCCAAATACTCGATGTTTCCAAGGACCCAGTTGATTTGCATCTCTTCACTCTGTTTTCCGTAGGGTCAGCTACATCCTCATGCTGGGTTCCACTATGGAAGCAAAGATGGTTGTGGCAATCAATTCTAAGCATCACATCTACGTACTGCATAGTCCAGAAGGGGACAGAACATTTCTTCCAGCTACTTTCTCAGAAGTTTCTAGATTTCTCTTCTATGTCTCACTGACCTAAATTGGGTCATCAGTCCATCCTTAAACCAATCTCTGTCTAGACTGCCTAGAGGAATTCCATAAGCTGACTGGTTTAAGTCCGGGTTATCTGAACCAATCACCACAGTGAAGAGAATCAGACTGTCCTGATTGGTTTGGATGAATATGTGTCCTCTCTTTAGTTGAGAATAGTACCATCTTTTCCCATAAGCAATGAACTTTGAGGTAGAAGTACACGGAAAGCAGTAAGAGGGGAGGGAACACTGGGTAGACCACCACCAACCAGTGGTATCCACCTATAAAAAGAAAACAAAGTAACTACCAGAACGTAAGAAAATACTACTGGATACTTAATACTCTTGGTAAAACTGAAGGGTGAGTCCATCTTTAGGAAGAGAATATTAACGCTCTCAGCCTGTCCATTAGCATATCATGGTACATACATTTCACTCCTGTATTAGTCCAGTTTTCTCGGATGTTTCAGAAGAATAAATTTTCTGTTTTTCTTTTGGATTCTTTCTGGCAATTGGCAACCAATATCATTACTCCCAAAAGAGTCTTTTTGACATAAACTTCATTTTTTTTGGTTGAAAGAAATTGTCATTTACTCATTTGAAGAATATTTCTGAGCACCTACTTAGTACACAATATGGCACTAGGGCCATGAGGGATATACAGAAAAGATACAGTGACTGAGTTTAAAGGGCTTACAATCTAGTAGGGCTGAGGAGACATGCATTTAAATAATGGATTTAAAACAGTAGTGCTACATGCTTAATGTAAGTAAAAAGAACTCGAAAAGTCCAGAGGCAGACAGATAATTTCTAACCATGTACACTAGGCAAGTAGAATTTGAGATGGTAATCTTTTTGAATCTGCACACTAATCAATTAAAACGCTCCTCAAGAAGTGAGATATTTCGTCTGATACGGGCTGAAGCGATCAGCTGGATGAGAAATTCTGAATTTAGCCTTCCTTGGGAATAGTGTGTAGAGGAGAATGTATATGAAGCAGTTACAATGTGTATTAGTTAGGCTCCAAGTAGGAAAACAGAAAGAATTCTCTGTATTTAAGAAGACTAAATTTGGTGCAAATGCTTGTTTACACAGGTAGTGAAAGAGCTGAGAAGTCAAACATGGACAGTAATGTAAACTTCAGATAAAGTAGGGGGAGCCTACTGCTCCCTTTAGGGGAGAGGGACAGAGAGCAGATGTGAAGGGCCTATTCAGGAGGACCTAGAACCAAAGAGAAGATGCAGTTCCTTCTGGAGATCCTACCTGAAGCAATGGGAGGGGAAGAAATATCCCAGCTTCTTCCTCTTCCTCCCCAACCTCACACCAGTGTCTGCTCTCCCACTGGCCCAACTCTGCCAGAATCTAGCTGAGATGAGGCCTACTGGGGTCAGTCACTTGTGACACTGAGCAGAGCAGGGAAAAGTTGGAAAGTCGAGGAATGGACCTCAGAGTATAAACAGCACCAGGAACCACACAGTAGAAAAATGCAAGGCATGCCATTACGACACTGCCGATGATGCCGTCTTACAGGTGAGGCCGCCCGGCAGGTCTAAACAGGGTGAAGGCAGAGGCAGATCATCATGCCTGGACACTGCCGATGTGAACTGGGTTGAAGTTGAGATGAGCTGAAGAAAAAGGTTCCTCAGTAATTATTTAAATGAAATAGCAACTGAGAAAACAGATGGCCCCCCGAGAGAACACTGCCACCATGGGGGAGCAGGGAACCAGGGCCAGAGCCTGATGGCTTCTCCAAGAAATCAGACAACACAACAGTGGTCCAAACACCACAGTCACGACACACTTCCATATACTCACTACCTTAATGCAGACTGACCTTTCATTTCTGTGACAAAATACAAAAGCATCTACTACATACATTTAATTAAAAGAGTCAGGTTAGGTGAAGTTTCCACATCAGAGTTTCCCACTGATCACACCAATGGCGACGATTCTCACTTAGAGAGTAATCTCAGATCCCCAAAACAGACTTTCTAGTGTGGCAAGAGAGCGCAGGGTTTTAAATACAGCTGGATGATCAAGGATAATCCAAAAGGCCAAATTGTATTTTCTAATTCTGGCCATATTTCATAAAAATGGATCCCATCAATACAATGGTGAGAATGGAACAGGGCAACAGCAGATGATACAATATCTATAAAATTACCCAAGGGAATACAAATGAGTTCACACATCAGTGTCTGAACCCCAACAACTTAACAGCTGTGTGCCTTCTCATCCTTGTCCTCACCTAATCACTCAGGTCCCTTCTTCATTTCTTATCACTTGGGTGATTTTGAGTCTTGTCCTCCAAATTAGTCTATTTCAACAGATTCTTGCAAACAATTATGCTTGCTATAACATCTTCAGAAATTATGCTGCTTCAAAACAATACTACTACTTTGGGGAATGACTGTAAACTACGTAATAATAGATCAGTCATATGACTGACTACACACCCCTACTCCCCTCTCGTGTCAGTAAAACAAAGAGAAATACAGAAGGAGCCCTTTCAGTGTATACTTCATAGGCTATAACTCATACGAAATGAAACCTCTATTTATTCATCTCTTTTAGTAGCATGCATTTGTAAGTTGCCTGCACTGTGGTTTATAAATTATTTTAAACTCTTACACTGCTGTTCCAAAATATAAATGCATGTGTTAATATTGTAGACTCAGACTCTGCTGCTGATAATACAGGGGAAATTTAACTAGCTTATAAATGTTAAAACATAAAAGCAAAGGAAGTCCTGCTATTCATCTTCTCTGCAATATTCAGACATTCATGAAATTGAAAGTTAATGTACCAGGGACTTTCATTATCTGACCCATTCCATCCTATCTATTAGATTCTCAAAGCACTGGAGACAGAGGACCAATATGTCACCAACACAGGACTGGAAAGGTCACAAAAACGAAGCATCAATAAAGCATCACTTCTGAATTAGATTTCACAGTGCTCAGCAGAAAATACGTTCCACAGACTAAGAGTATTTGTAAGAATGGAACTGATAGCTAGACACAACTTGCAGGGAATAGAAAAGTATTTCTCGATCTAAAAAAACCTATGTTAAAACTATACAAACATACACAGAAAAAAAGGCACTATTTTATATGCCTAATGCAGAAGAAAAAACTCTGCATTGGAACCACAACAAAGTCCACAGTTACAGAGCTCACTGGCAAGCAATGCAGTCTTGTTAAACTACTCTTTTTTCTTTCCTTGAGCATTTAGTAGAATTCTATAGAGGATTTGTAAAACCAATGCGGTTTCTAATACCTTTCCATACATTGCATTCTAATGAATACATTAGTTGATTTATCATGGCCTTTGCTATTTTTACCGTCTGAAATATGTAAGTTTAATTCACTTAATAAAGATTAATCCACCAAAATCCATGACTTCTTCTAGCTCTCTAAATTTTGAATAATCTTGAATATTCAGTTATTCAGCAAGTATATTTTTGAGATTTGCAGTCAATAATCTTAGTAAGTGCCTTGAAGATGAAGAGATAAGTACTAAATGAGGCTTTCCTTTAAATTAGCTGCAGATACAGGAATATATATAAAAGGATGAAGAGCGACACAGTCTAGCTGAGTGGCCAATGAGTCATGCAATTAAAGTTATAGGAGCTCCCAGGAGTAAACAGCTGCCAAGGCCTGATGGGAATAGATGGTCAACCAGTGGTCCTCAAACATTAGGACTTCAGTTCCAAAGGATCTGAGAGACTGGCATTGAGTTTCTATTTTTCAAATTAGAAACAATGATCCTGCTATTTAAAATCATTATTGCTTTACTTCTCAAAAGGACATTTAACATACAACTTTCAAGAGAACATTATCTGAGAACAAAAACCATCAAATAAATAGCTTAGTGACTAACTCACTATGTAATTATCATTTTCTTCTTTTATTTGGGGGAAATTTTGTTACAGACAGGGATTTGGGAACCTTTAGTTAATTCTAAGCGCAAAGTGTATACTTCAATACAGAAGTGATGCAAGACAGTATTCTTGGCTACAGGAGCTTATAGTCCGGAGAAAGAAGCGACATCTATTGATGTCATCAAGTAATTAGGTAGTGAAAAGTATTCATTGTGCAGTAGACTAAAACCAAAGTAATTAGGGTGATCAAAGAGCTGAGTGATCTTGGTCTGGGTTGGAGTGTGACTTAGCTCAAGAGGAGGAGGGAAGGAACGTTTAAGCCAAAGGGAGATTGTCAGTTGCTGGTGGGATGGAAAGAATAAAGATAAATGAGGTTGGTGATCAGGAGAGTGGACAGATTGCAAGGACAACTTTATGTTGTGGAATACTGGGGGGATTTTAAATGCACTCTTGTCAGTAAAATTCACTGGAGTTAAGTATGCATAAAAAGACAAAGAAATTCACATCTTTTTATGGCTCTGTCAATGAAAAAGACAAATATCAGTTTGGATAATAACACAAGTGAAATAAAATATGAACATTCATTCTTGATCCTAATACCTTAAAAGAGAATTTGGTAAACATTACATTTCCAAAAAATATAACACTCTTTAAAAAGGGAGAAAAATGTTATAATAAAATTAAATATACTTTTATATTTAAACTATTTTTATAGGTCCCACAGGCTTTTGTCAGTGATAATAGCTTTTACCCTATGCATTACCTATTTCATCTTTTCTCGACATGACTGAGTTATTTATTTTGTCTTTTCCTTGCTTTTTCAACTATATACACAATTCAAGCTAAAATATTCTAGTATTAGAACACTGATTAGACAGTTGAGATTCTACTAAAATAAGAAAAAATAAACTCTAACATCTTGGGAAATGCAGTATAAGATTGTTTCTTCTAGATTTTAATAAGAAATTAAAATCATGGTTCTTTGAAATAAAGGAGTAGTAGTCAGAGGTTCTACCAAAAGGAACAGGGTCTTGCTCCAATAGTCCAAATGTCACTGATTCCTTAAATGTCTTGGTCCAATAAATTAAAAAAAAAAACAAAAGATTTGGCTGAAAAATTTCAATGTGTGTGTTCACTAATGGCTGTCATAAGTGACACCATTCCACTGTTTCTTTCCAGATCACTCTTATGTTGTTAGCTGCTTACAAACACTCTAAACTATCAGCCAAGTTTCCCCTCGACCAGTCTTGGGAATCTTGTAAGATATTTTAAAAATAATTCTTTTTCTGTTTCCCTGAACACATGGCTGCCACGTTCCCTAAGCCTACAGGTCTGTTTTAAATTCAAATGGAATCCGAGCATCTTGACAGAAAGGACCCCAGAGAGGGCTTGTCCAATTGACAACAGAGAATCCAATAAGTCTTTTCATCTTCGGCCGTGAGATGTTATGTTGGGAGGAAAAGAGGAAGAGCAGGAGCATAGGGAATGCTAATAGCTTGAGCAGGTTTGGGGTGAAAAGTCTCTTTTTTTGTTTTGCTCCTCACCATTCACATATGCATAAAGTTACCATTAAAATTTACAAATTAGTAAGTGTAGCAGTTGCACAAATGGGGAGAGAAGTCAGCGCTTGACGATCTGACCTGCCTTTTCATCGGGTACCCGGGTAGGGGGTATTTGATGTATTTATTCCACATTAAACATCTTATTTTATTTTTGAGACGAAAAGAGTTGGTATTCAACTTCAACTTCTTTTATGACTCACGGTTATTTAAAGACGAGGTATTTTAGTCCGATCTAGATATTTTAACTTCATCCTCACATGGGAACAAAAAAGGAAATATTCTACATTTCTACAGGAATCTCTATTCTTCATACATTTGCCAGAGGGTAAAGCTTTTGTGTTTGGAAGATGCATGTAACTTTGTACTTAAATAATTCGCTGGTATGTACACTATAGATTTCTTTGAGAAAAGTGCCTTGTAAAGGTTAGAAGAGGTAACAATAGAAGGAGAAGAAGGACTGCCTAGCAAGAACCTATTTAACGTGTTTCCTGTTACTGTTCTCAGTGACTGCTGTTAGGGCTTAATTAGACTCTCTGACAAAATTCATCACAGAAAATCCTGGCTTATTAAAAACATAATAAACTTGGCTCATTCATAACCTATTAGTTATTTTGCTTTTAAGGAACTAGCATGACATTTTTTCTCCTTTCTTTCTTTCCTCTTATCTAGAAGACGTGAATGAAATTTAACAAGTAGTAAAGGAGAAACAAGTCAAAGCAGGGGGTGCACAAGTCAACAAAGTTCACCAATCTGCCCGTCTTCCATAACGTCACCCCCCACTTAATGAGACAGAAGTGTAAATGGAAAGAGCTTACCGGGCGGGAGGAGAGTAAAAAGAGACTCTACAAACTTGCTTGCGTCCTTTCTCTCCCTGCACACCCATCACGACTGCTGTACATCCAGGCCCTTTTATTCTCTTGTATATTGGCAAGTCACCTCTAAACCAACAGATATCTTTGACTTCACTCTTGCAAGCAACCAACGCTCCATTCAACTTCCAGAAGGAGCCTCCTCAAATGCAAATCTCATTTTGTCCATCTCGTGCTTAAAGCAATTCAAAGGCATCCCATTATTTATGAAATAATGAACCCATTTATAATAGGCCTCCCTCTAACTGACATCTACATTGCTCACCGAACTTTTTATGGTTTGTCTCTCCTTTCTGGCACAGCTGACCTCACCCGCACTTCTGGCTGCCCAGACAGTACCATCTGCAGCTTCTTAGAATAAGAACCTCCCAGGCAGTCGCACACCACACAAGGCTGCCTTCACCTGGAGTGTCCTCATCTCCATCTCATCCACCTGGAGAACATTCAGAAATCACAGGGCTCTCGGTGGACCACTAGGAAATGTTGCCTTAGCACACTGTATGTACACACACACAAATGCTATAACCACATACATTCATGTGTATGTCTATATGTATATATGTGTGTGTGTTCACCCATATACATTGGAGACAAATTACCACCTACTAGATTATAGCAAAAATTTCAGGAGAAAATGATGGGAGACTTGCCTCTCCTCTCAGGTATAATTGTGAGATCAGGTACAGAAACTAAGACTATGCCATGCATTAAGTCCACTCTTTGTGAATTAGACCACCGGTCTCTCTTAGCAGGATACCACTCCATCTGGAGGGCAGTATCCTAGAGTCACACATTTCCCCTCCTGACCTCAGGCACAGCAGAAAACGGCGGGAGGCAGGGGCCCAAATAATCAACCAACTACACGCACCCCACTGGGCCTGGTTTTATACGTCCAGTTTATTTGAACTCTGAGAGTAATTAACCCCATTAGTGAACTACTTTATATGTGAAGCAGTCCCTCCTTTTGGCCTAAACTCACTTCTCTAAAGTTGCAAGGAAAATTGGTTCCCTGGTAATAAGAGGCCAGGGTTGGATGAGCAAATTTTGTTCATTGTGTTCATACTCTCATGGGTTTTAGACTTTGACCATAGCTTCCTCAATCTTCTTAAAGAGCGAAAGACTTGATGGTTCAATCTGTCCTCCTCTGGTACCCCTGGCAGCCCCTCCTTCGCTGTGGCTATGATACCTTTCTTCCTTCAGCCTCCCTGGATTTTTAAGGTCTTCAGCCTCCTTTTCATTTAAGGTCCAGTGACTAAAACAGCACAAAATCTTCCCAAAGTGGCCAAACCTTGTTTTTTGTTTGTTTTTGCAAGGCAGAGCCATGATCTGTTTCGGGTTACCAGCCTTCTCATTGATTCAGATCATTTCTTTGGCATCTTAGAAAAGGAATCTGTACAGTCTGTTTCCAGGACTGGTGAAATTTAATTCAGTTCAACTCAAGGAATATTGATTGAGCAATGACCACAAGCTCACCACTCATATAACTATATCCAACAACAGCTAAAAGCCATTGTATAAGCTTAGGAGAGACTGGGGCATAGAAAGTAATAGTATTTGCAGGGCAGGATTTTGGAAATTGGCAGTTCTGATAGTTTGAAAACTTTACAATCCAGGAAGTCTGTTCTTCAAATGAAAGCTCATTATAATGCTCAGCAAATAAAATTTGAGCTGGTCTATTCCACATTGTTGTTCAGGAGACAAAAACGCTTCTCATCAGGCTTCTCCACTATATTTATATACCCATTCATGGAACACAGAGTCGGCTTTGGCCTCATCATTTAATTTAGAGACAGGCAACCAAGGTGATGCGTCCAAGGTTATAGGTGAGTCAGAGGACCAAGACTGTCTGATTCCTGATCTAGTTCACACCACCCTACATTCCTTGTATTTTCCTCTTATTGAAACTCATCCGCGGTTCTTTGGCCCATGCCTTGTAATGGCATTCCTCTAGATCGACTTCCTGAGTTTATCATTTCACTATGCCTGTTCTTACAGTTTTTCCCTCTCCTTCTCTCTTTCCCCTTCCTTCCCCCTCCGTCCCTCCCTCCGTCCCTCCTCCCTTCCTTCTTTTCTTCCTTCTTCATAAAGGAATGTGTGTTTCACACTCTCCTGTATTTGTTTAACTTTCCAAGGCCTTAAGTTGGCAGACACCCAACCTCAGGTTTCTAAGTTTTACTCCCACTCAATCAGACAAATCAATCTCTATTTGCACTCTGGGCTAATTTGTCCTGAATGCATTCAGAATGCGTTTACTTGTTCTAATTCCTTTAACCCACCTCATTTTCTGACATTCCTTTCCCTGATCAAGGAAGATGATCTGATTAGGGTTTCTCCTGAAAGCAGCCCTCTGGTCTCTAAAAGTCCCTTAGATACCCTTGCGGGTGGAGGATGATTGGCATTAATAATAGCCCCCATTCAGCTCTTTTGTAGACCAGAACAGCAGCCGAGGCGGCTGCAAAATCCACCGCTGCATGTTTTGAGACCTGCCAAGAAATAGCAATATGCCAGCCTACCTGGCAGCAATAAGAGCCTGGTCCTGATGGATGAGGATACATATAGCAGCTGATAGGACCATCATAACACAACAGTGATAACCCTGGATTATCTGTTGCAGGGCCGTAGCACACTCTTCCCACACAGCCTTAGTTATAAATGTAATATGACACAAATGGATGACGAGCAAAGAAAGAACTTGGGCCACTTTAATTTAGGAGTTGTCAACTTTTTTAGTGCCAAAAGTAAATATAAGAGATAAAGAGACCAGACAGTCGATCAGAAATATGAAAACTAATTCTTACTCCGTCCTCCTGTGCTTTGCTATTGGAGCCCGTGACTTCTTTGGATTAAAGTGTATGTGAGGAAGTTGAAGAATCATTTGTAGAATATTCTGTAGCATTAGAGGCTCCCAAGATGGACGCTGCCCTTTCAAATAGAGCCCTATGAGCTTGGCCAGACATCAGTTACACATCTTTTCCTTGCAGCTCTGCATTATCACAAATGATCATTCTGGTCATGCCAGCCATGGAGGATTACTGCACCGAGTTCTAGCAGGAGGGGCAAGTGAGTGGAGGGTGGAGAGATGGCAAAAAGAGGCTAGAAACTGCTTTAATTTCCTAATCCAATGCATTGTGAGTACTGAACTCAATATGAGTCTATTCACTGAAGGCAAGAACAACACTGCTGCCCACCACGGGGCCACCTGTATTTCTAATACACACATTAACCATAGTGATATCACAACTATCAACGCACACATTTAAAAGAGACTCGTGGCATATTCTGTTCAAGTTCTATGTTCCCCGAACAAAAATGTTGCCATGGAAACCTCTACCATAAGGCAGGTGTAGTTCTGCAAAGGACTATGGGCTATGAAATCAGGTTCCCATGGCAACATTTTTGTTCGAAGCCTGAAGAATCTTAAATACATGTGCCAATACATATTATTATCCAGCAGGATACACAGGTGGGATTAATAAAGTTCAATATTTGCTCAACTAAAAGTTGTAATCATGGTAAAAATAAATGAATTAGATCATTTATATGGATCATTTATATAAACAGAGTATAGAGTTGTAACACTACTTTCACATGAATAAGTAAGTACATGTGAAGTATTAATAGATTACTTTCTTTCATTAAATTCATAGGGCAGAGAAATCATCACAAAAATGATGGGATTTAAAAATTTGTAACATATCTTCAACTCGTAATTCACTGATGAGATTAAATCACTCAAACTTACCAAAGGAAATTAAGATCACACTACCCACCTGTAACAGAACCAATTATTATGGTGACCAAACAGCTAAAGGAAAAAAAGTCAGATTGATTCATCTGTGTTATGTGAACTCATGCTAATAAAATGGGCTGGTTGGGATATTTATGATAATTGCCATTTCCAGAGCTTGAAAACATTCACATAAATATGCCAAGAATCAAATTAAGAAAACCTTTTCCCTTTATCTTTTACAAATAATCCAAAAGCAATAATCATTCATTACAATAATATATTTCAGAAAATGTATAAAGAAGATACATTGCATAAGGCAAAGAAATTATCATGTGGAGATGCTTGAGTACATATTTAAAAGGAGAACTTATTCTTCATTATCATTTCACATTTTCTAGCCCCATAAAACTTCAAAATAAAATTGATGAGCACTAGAGTGAACACTCTATGAGGTTAGAAACTGTGTTTGGTTTTGCTCATCATTGATCCGCACAGTGCCTGGAACACATTAAACATCCAATAAATATATATTGAATGGATGAATGCAACATTTCATCAATTTGGGTGGCAAAGAATCTTAGGTGTCTTTCACAAAATTATATAAATAAAATTTGGGTGATTCAAATTAGATCACATTTTAAATTTAGAAATGCATTATCACGTCTAAATTGTTTTGTATTTAGTCCTGGCTCCCAAAACTTGAGCAACTTTTCCTTCCCTTTTTTTCCCCAGCCATTTCATCAAGTGGTTAATGATCTACAATCAAACACATAAATCCACCAGGAGAACTGAGCACATAAAGGAACCTTGGGGATGTTTTATAAAGTAAAGGATTCATTTTTTAAAAAATGCAATTAACCAATTTCTAGTTTATCTGTTCTGTGATATATTTTTCCCCCTATATTAGGGTTTTTTTTTAATAGAGGGTCATATCTGTTAACACATGTATATTGAACCCTGATCTCATTTTTTAAATTAAACCAAATTTCATAGAATTTCTCATAGTTCCCCAAAGATGCTGAAATTAGTCTTAGAATATGATCACAGTTCTCAAATTCATTTCCAAAATTTCATGCATTAGAATTATATTGTTAAGAGATCAGTATATCAAAATTTCCCAAAGCAATATGTCAGCTACAGCTTAGACACACAATCTAAGAACAAGATGACAGCTCTGAGATGCCAAGGACATAAAGGTGCCTAAGTGTGGCAGATGGCCAGACCCTGAGCGCTGGGGACATCCATCCTGCTCTGCCAATGAGCTGCAGCTCCATCCAAGTGTCCCCACTCAGCTGAGAGGCCTTGGGTCTCACAGTTCTCCCCGAGCCTCAACTCTCTTATAATTTAAAACAGAAATAACTCTCCATGAAGAGGAGTTTCTAAGCATCAAATGAGATGATGTGTGTTAAAGCACCACAAAAGCACCCACAGAATTCTATTTCTTACACCTACATATACAAACAGAAGTTTTGTTGCTGTTACTATTTTATTCAGTTCCTAAATATTAAATAAATGAAGTGAATAATCACAATGTCCATGATTTTTTAAAAAAATAACATTGAACACTCAGTACTCATAGCATTAGTATACATCTATTTCTGTCTAGCATCAAGTTCAATTCTGCTACTGCCTAGTTATTTTCCAAAAGGCTGGTATCTTGGAATGAGACTGCACATTCTATCACCAGTATTTAAACCCTAAAGAGTTAAGATTTTATTTTAAGGAGGTTTTTTTTCTTTCATTATTTAAAAGAATTTTTTAACTTTATTTTTAATTTTTATTATTTTGGGAGGAGGTAATTAGAAGTTTTTGTTGTTTTTTAGTGGAGGTATTGAGGTTGAACCCAGGACCTCGTGCATACCAGGGATGCACCCTAACACTGAGCTATATGCTCCCCACCCCGAGTTTTTTTTTTTTAAAGTCACTGGAGTTAAACTCCAATAATACTAAAGAGTTAAGTCAATTTTAATAGCTCTCAATTTTAAGAATTTCTTAAGCCCTGGGAAAGTTTGGATTGGGACAGTATGATACTCTTGGACAAATAGGTTTAAAAGTCTCCCAAAGTTTAATAAGGTAAATACTTCTACTATTTTTCAGGAATCTGCCAAAGAAATGTGAACTTGTTAAAAAAAATTCAGTAATTTTATTATTTTCATCACAGAAAAAAAATACCCAAGATATAAGCAAATCAAAAATATAAGGAAATATGTATACAATTATTTAAATAATTTTCTAAATCAGGCTGCACTAATGGATTTTTGTTTTTTCACCCACATAAAGTACATTTACTGCAGTGTTTCTTAAATCTTAGGGCAAGGAGGATGGAAAGCATGATTACTGGTTTTGCAAATCCTATGGAAAATTTAAAAATCTGCTTCCCGTGGATTTAAAAATTTTTTCTCCTTATAACCAAGAGTCGACACATAAATAAAATTACTCAGAGTTTTCCCAGAGAAAACTAGTGGGAGAATTGAAACCTCACAAGGGTCTACAACCATGAGGAATGCAGAAACCTGGCCGTGGCCATGAGGACCATAGTCATCTTGTGACCGGATATACCAGACTTCATATATTGTATCCACAGTAGGTACAGAAGTAAATACACACTGAAGAGTTTTCCATACATAGTATTTTTTAAAAAAAATGAATGTTGTTTTTGAGATGCTCTATTACATTAACCAGCTTTTCAAAACAAATAGTGATTTAAATTCATGTTCACTGTTAAAAGGAAAAATAACCAAGACAATACTGACAGTTCAAACAATGGTCCCTCATACTCAAAACTGTAAGGCTCAAATTTGCAACTGAAAAAAAAACCTACTCAAACAGCATATTTTTACATCCTTAAGCATGAAACCAATTTCAGCAAAACAACATCACCTGTCATATTAAATTAAAGTTGCTGGTACCAGTTGGATTGACTACATAAATTGGTGGCATTTACTATACACATTTGGTTTGGTCTTCTGTATCAGAGCTCTGTATAAAGGAGTTTGCATATTTAGTTTCAAGTTGGCGGACGTCGATATAGGAACAAATAGATGATATTAGAACATGCATTTTTGAGTCAACACTGAGACTCAATTTTTTGTTTTTCTTTTTTTACTTTAAAAAGTGTACTTCTATTACTCCATTCGGAAAAATATTAGATGTTGCACTAGGCTCCAGGGACACAAAACATCCCTGGAGAGACCCTTCTCTAGAGGAATGTGTCATGTGGGTAGAAGAGGGGAACACATGTAAACACATCCATGTGAAATACAATGTGGTGTGAAAATACGTGGGAGTGTAGAAAAGGGAGAAAATAAAATTGACTTTTTTCTGTTTTGGAGCAACTAAACAAACGAAATATATTAACTCCCCCCTCCCCTTTTAAAGCTATTAACAAGTATACTGCAGGGTAACTTTCCCAATCATCGTCTGTTTTACTAGAAAACTAAAGTGAAAATTGCAGTCTGTCTGCTGTAGAACATACTGGAGCAGGATCTCAAACTGATTACAGACTTGTCGAATTGTATCAGCATCGATTTACAAGGCAGGGCCCTGCAGCACATCGGTGTGATACAGCTTCGTAAATGCAGCACTCAGACTCTTGTGCTGGATCCTGGGACGATCCTACGTGAGCTTTTACGTGACACGTTTATTAAGATTAGGTTGCTGTTTGGACTCTTCAGAGGTTTCTGCAGAACTACTTCAGGGGTGGCGGTGGAGAAGGATACTTGTAGGACCCTGAGTTTCTTCACTGAGCTAAAATGTTCTCGGAGTATAAAAATCATCTAACGACTGCCTTCGTTACAAAATTTTATTCCTAATCTTACAAAGGCATCTACTGAAATGAAAAGTAATTCTATAAGATTATGCATTAATGTTTGCATTACTGGAAAATGATAGGAAGTAAACATGAAAAATGCTTTCCAGAGTAGAATGGTATGATTAAGTCACCCTAATTGGCATCCATGGCTTAAGAGAAATTTGGTTCATCCATTCACTTATGAATACATATCCGCTGAACCTACTATGCACCAGGCACTGTAGTTAGTCACATACACTAACATGACACTAGCTGACAATTACAATTAGCACGTTTTCAAAAAAAGGAGAATCTTAAAATCAAAATGAGGTCCCCTTTTATCTACAGAAATCTTTTGCTGTTTCCTAAATAAATTAGTTAAATGATGCACAAGCTTCCCCAGGTTTTAGTCTGATAAAAACAGTAATCCAGGTGGCCAGGAAGCAACGCTATTGTGAAGCACTGCGATTTCAGCCGAGTCATTCAGGAAACATTTCTTTCCTTTGATCTTAACACCTTCTAAGTGATAGAACTCCTCTGTCCAGTGTCCAGGTCAGACACCTCTACCACTGCACAAATATCATTCAAGAGAAAACACTCTATTGCCAACTTGATTACATGGAAATTGGTTTTGTACAATAGAAGCCTTTTTGTTCAGACTACTGTGGCCTCCTACAGGGTAACTTTCTTTACAGAGTTAATAGACTAGGGATGGATTTTGAATTTCACACACATACACAAAAGCCTCATTACCATTTACATTTGTGCATGGCTAACAAAAATGAGCAGGAGCTGCCGCAAATCATTAAAGACGAAAAATGAAATTGAACTGAGGTCGGGAAAGCCTGTTTCCTAAAAGCCCATTTGGTATGGATTAACGTTAATTATAACAGGATAGTCCAACCTATAAAGAAAAATTGTGCTTTGTTTTTAGATGTTTAGAAATGTAGATAGGATCCTTATTTAATTTTAACCTTCATTTTCACATTTGGACATTGGGATGTTAGTCTGTCAAACTTTCACTTCTAAAAAAAGATAAGCCTGAACTTGAGATGTGGATTCTAATTAGAAATGAAACAAATAGTATTCAGACAAGAGAATAAGAAATAATGGAGGTAAAGAAAGGGATATAGAAAAACTATACGCATACTTAATTTCTCCACCTGAAAGCACTGAAGAAATTCTTGCCCACCTTCAGTGGGCCCGGAGGCCACCCTAACCCCCCACCCCCGACCCCACCTCCTACGGACTTGGACATGCTGCTGCTTCCACATCTCTTCTGTCCTCCCCACACAAACCCCACGCTCCTGGTTTCCTCAACTTTTCTGGTTCCCCTCTTCGTCCTCACGGGTGTCAGAGTATCTATGCAGCTGGATGTGTGGAAGTAAGTGAGAAAGAAAAGAAGTCTCCATCATGATCTGGGAACTACGGAGAAGACACACCAAGTGACCTTCTACCTCTTCTTAGCTGCCTCTTTCTTAGGGCCTCTCCTCACCCACACTGCCTTCAACTCCAGTGACTTATATTCCAATCTTCTTAAACTCTGGTCCCAGCCTCAGCTCTTGGGCCCGACAGGTACAGATCTGGGAAGCCCCTCCTCAAGTTCCAGGCAGCAGTTGGAGATGTGCTCCAGCTTATGTTGGGAAGAGTAGGACTGAGATCCTTTTTTTTTTTTAATTGAAGTATAGTCAGTTACAATGTGTCAATTTCTAGTGTACAGCACAGTGTCCCAGTCATGCATATATATACATATATTCGTTTTCATGTTCTTTCTCATTAAAGGTTATTACAGTGGCTATACCACCCTGAACGCACCCAATCTCGTCTGATTTCGGAAGTTAAGCAGGGTCGGGCGTGGTTAGTACTTAGATGGGGACTGAGAGTCTTAAAGATAAGGCTGTCTTTCTTTACCATTAGGAGGCTCCTTCACACCCAAGTGGTTGCCCTTTGATGAAATTCACTTGGAATTCATAAAACTCTTTTGCCCCATTCTTATAGTTCTGTCTGTATTGCTTGCAATGAGTAGCAAGAAAAAAAGTAGAGAGGCCAGATAAAAGTAGGTGAATGTGACATTTCAATGCGTTAAAATATCAAATTGACCATGTAGGGTGGAAGGGTCACAAGCAGTAACTGTAACTTGCTGGTATCATAGTCCTAAATCCAGATTCTGGATTATAACCCAGTTCCCAGCTTCATCAGCGATGGAACACGCTGCTTCCCTTCTCCAGGTCAGAGACAGATCCAGGCAAGTAGTGACTGATCCCAGATGCTGAAGAGACACACACATGTTAATCACAAAACTCATCCACTGTTTTTTATTTTTCTAGATCCTGGAAAGTGTGATGGATGGTTGGAAGAATGATACATGAAGGCATTTGCCAGATTAAGCACACTGGCCTTTGTCTTGACTGTCTCACATAATTCTACATGAGAGGTGTGTACGAGGGCTTTCTAATCCAGCACACTAAACCTAACTTTTAATTATGGAAGCATTATTAACATACACAATAACCACACTTATTTAAAGTATACAATTTGCTAAGTTTTGACCTATGTGTGTGCCTGTGAAACCATCATTGCATTCAAGATAGTGAGCATATGCATTGACTCCTAAAGGTTCTTCATGTCCCTCTGCCCAGGTCACTAAAATTTAGAGCATTATTTTAATGGAAGAAACCATCAGCTTTATTCTCCAAAATGGACCACAGCATCAGTTCAATTCCATGTGACATTACCTTCCATGGAAGTATCGAGAACTCAAGTTTCTAACTGTCCAAGGCTCAAAATGGTTTAACTTCTTTCATTAAAGAGATGTATGTTCACGTGTGTCAATTATGCCCACACCCTTACAATACATCTTAAGTAATACGCTTTAGAAGTAGTATTTCTTCCAAAAAATAAACTACCTTTTTGAAAAGATTTCTTCTCACTAAAATGACTTTTCTTGTCACCATATGGAATCCAACTTTCTGGCACATCTTAGTTACAGATTTAGAAACTCGATTATCTGAGCTTCAATTAGCCATTCAGATTATTATGCAAAACAGTCAACTTCATGGGGTTGGAAGGACACAAACAGGGGCCAATTAGCTCCTGTCACTCTTGCTGTGTGAAAATTGAATGATAACACTCACAACAGGGGTGTCAGGGGTGTCAGGCTTTGTGAACTGGTAGCGTGGAGTACCCACGCAGTTCCTGGATGCCACACAAAACCCAGCCTCCCACGGAGGTTAAAATGATCCAACCAAACCCCTCACAAATAATTGTTTTCTGGGTAGCATCTTTCAACACACCATACAACTATGGTTTAGTAAAGAGAAGTTTCTGTCTTTCCATATTTCTAAAAGTGACTTTTTTTCCTGCATACTAGGTAGCATGACCTTAGCTGATAGAAAGGACTGTTAAGAAAAAAAGACACTGTGGTGCATGTCAGAGGCCACCAGCTTTATGAAGAAACCTCTTCCCTTTCACATGGCAACTGGAAGGAGCATCAGTCAGTCAATCAATACTTGTTGACATCAGATGTAGCCACTTTTCTTCACTATTGCAATTGTCAGATTTATGAAATAAACAGTTTGCTTGAGCCTGAGATGAAAAACTTTCTATGACTACTGCACACATGGCCTCACACAATACTGGGCCGTTCACTTGTTCCATAAACATGTATTGAATTTCTACTATGTTCAAGGCATTATGGGGCATATAAATATGAATATGACATCATGTGGCTCTCAGGGAGTTTACATCATAACAGAAATATATATGGCACTCAAGAGAACATTTAAGTGTGGTGGTGACGAAAGAAGAGAAATGTGGCAGGAAGTCTGAAGCAAAGGCTTTCAGAGCCAAAGCAGTGAGGGATGAGCTAGGCAAGGTTTCCATTTTAATGAACTACTTTCTCTTTGTAACCTGATCACACTTTCATTATTAGACCCATTAGGTGTCTTTGCTTTTTTGTCTACACGTCTCTTTCCTCAGCTAGACTAGAGCCCCTTTGAGGCCATGGACAGACTTATCTTTTATATCTTTCATGTCAGCATACAGTAGGTGTTCTTATGTTGCTGAATGAGCAGAACAAAGCAGAAACTAGATCATTTTCACACATGACTTTCAGGCCAGCCTGGTCATAGTAGATTTTTTTGAGGGATGGTGAGAAGCATCCCTCTGTCCATTCCTAAAGGGAGAACTTTGTTCAATTTTCTGCTTCCACAGCGTATTCGTCACAGAAAAAAATTTTGTTAATAAAATACATGTAGCTTCATCATATACAGTTTTGCATACACAGAGAAAATCATTAAAAAATTGTATTTTGTACTCTGCTCCCTGAGATTATGGTCCTTTTGATTGTCGTTTTTTATGCAATAATATTACAGAAGTACCTTGTAGATATATTTAATATTTTATGTTCAATATATAGTCTGTACACATTTACTATCTGTAATACCATGTCTATACATGTACAATTAGTCACTACTTCTTTGATCTGGTGATTTATTCATGTTTTCAATATATTTTTATTAGTACAGTCCCATAAACAAAAAGGGCATATTAAGCTTGAGTTTGAAAAGGAGCTTGTTCAATCTTTTTTAAATTGAAGTGTAGTCAATTATTGTTCGCTTTTAATCTGCTATCAAAGTACGCTTATTGTTTTAAAATCATCTCTTTCAAAATGAAATTGAAGCCAGGTTAAATACTCAGTTACCAGTTTCATTTTGGATATAAATCATGTGACAGTCACTCAAGATTTTCAGCCCCCACTTGACCCCTGGGAGGGGTTTCATTCAACCACGATGGCAGTACGACCATCTGGGACATTTTCAGTAAAGAGCAAAGATCAGGCACCTTATAGACACAGACCACTCAAAAGACATAGGTTGCTCAAGAATGTCCCAAAGTGCTTTGTTAAAAGAGTTATTAAACAAACAAAATGTTAGAGCAGGTCATTCCTCTCCCACCTTTCAGTACCTTCCCGAGCCTTTCTCGCTTCCAGCTTCTTTCTAGGATTGTTTCTCCACGCCGTCTGCCTCAGGCATCGCCTCCATCACAAAGCCCTTCCTGGTGGCTGTTGCTACCCAAGTCAGAGTTGAACACTCCCTCCCTGGCGCCCCAACTAGTCCCAAACTTGCTCTTACTAACATGCCCTGGACCCCTGGACATGCCGATTTGATTTCACGTCTTTCTCCCGCTCTTCAACAGTTGAGTCTCGGAGGGATGATACTGTACGTTCATTTCTATATTCCCGTTGCCCAGCACAGCCCCTGGCACACAGAGGCACAGCTCCTATCTGACGAGTGAATGGCTCACGGCATGAGGTCCTGAAGGGTGGACGACAATTGGAAAGTGAACATGGAGAGCCCGCTGTGGGATCAGGTTCACTGAGCTCCAAAATCAGTCACTTTAACAACCCTTGGCAGGAAGCCTTGCCTGACTACCTTTCTGTGGGATCTGCATGAAAGAAACAATGTTCTCAATGCTCTGCTAAGTCAGTAAGAGTCACCAGAGCTGGCCTATCGGATAGGCACTCAGCCCAGACCATCCTTTTCAATGCAAAGACTGACACCTCTTTGCTGAGCCTCTCCTCAGATGCTATGTCTGTCCTCAGAGGGGCATCCTTCACTCAGACCTTCCACATTTCCCGCTGAACACTCAGACTTTGGGGAAAACATTTAAGACCTCCTTTCTTGCCAACTACATCTCCCTCTGGTCTTTTCACTGCTCCACATTGATATTTTCGGAGCAAGTTTCACCAGAAAAAAGAAGCCAAAGGAAATTTGCATGGCAAAGGTACACACATCATTTTAGGCATGCAAATTATTGTTTTTAGAAGAATAAAAGGCTGTAAATATTTTGAGAAGTGGGCCCCTAGTGCCTCTTAAGTATTCTAAACTACACTGTGTGCTTCATAATTATGTAATATATAGAATACCAGCTGCTTCGAATGGTCCTCTGGAGGTCTGGATGATATCAGAAAGCTCTCCTCCCCCAGTGAGAGCCATAATCAAGCTAGCAATACCGTAAAGCCAGATCCAATTGACATTGAGTTGCTGGGTTTTAACACACTTTAAAACAGATGTTTAGCCTGTGTGGTGTGGTTGCACAGGAACATATTTTTGCCTAAAAAAATAGAGTCCTACAAAGTTCTACACCTGCACAGTGTATTAATATTTACTATCTAATTAACATCTGTCTGAAGGGATAACGTAGGTTGCATCTGGATATATGCGAACATACTTATATATTACATATTTAAATATTTATATATTTGCCTTCAAATACACACATACATTGAGTTAAAAGACAAAACCCTAGATGCTTCTTTTCAACCATGACAAAGAGCAGAGATACATTTGAGCTTCGGGAGAGAAGAGTAAAGCATACTAATGCTTTCCGTCGGGCCCCGTGTCAAGGCTTCATAAAAGGATAGGTTAATTATTATAGTCTTAAAAATCCCCTTCCCAGTTGCATATACCCTGAAAAACATGACCTGTGTAAGAACTTTGACTACAAAGAGAAAAAGGACATGGCGAAGAACACAGACACCGGAAAATGATGGGGCAAAGATGCTTGACTTCTCCTCTGAGGATTTCACACAAGGCCAAGCCCAACAAGGACATGGTAACTTAACAAAATGCTTTCAGAAAAAAAAAAAGAAAAAGACAGAGAGAGAAAAATGAAAAGTCCCAAAGTCTTCACAATTAAAATGTGAGCACGATCTGCAACCATGAGCTCCTCACTGGAAATCACTGGGATTGAGTTCAAAGTGTTACTTCTGCAGTTTCTTTTAGAAAAATGGAAAACTGTAGCTGTCCCGAAAGGCTAGGGCAAAAGAAGGACTACTGCTTCCTTAGGAAGAAATTATGAGCTCTAGTCACGAAACTCAATGGAACAGTCACTCAGAGGTTAATCTGGCTAAAACTGCCTCAAGACACAGGCACTGGAGTCAGCCTGTATTAGATCCCAGCTGTATAACTTACTAAGTGTGTGACCTTAAGCAGGTTACCTGACCTTTCTGAGACTCAGTTTTCTCATCTGTCTAAGGGCAACAATACTTACCTTGAAGTTAAGACATCCTGATGCAGTTCTTGCACCTTAAGGGGTAAGCACACATGGGAACGTCCATCATACACAGGCACTATTACAATTTCCCAAATTAGTAGTCACAGAGGACTTTCAGTCACCGACGGTCTGTATGTCTGGACTGTACGCTATTTGTGACTTCAACTCTATTTGAGTTTGAACAGAAAACTGTACTTTGGAGAAGACTGAGATTGAGAATTGAAGAGTTTGCAGAAGGTTTAAGAAACTATCCTGAATGGAAACACTTTCTGTGCACCTGCTCTTACACATCTCTACCCCTTTGTGTCTCTGCAAGGTCCATGCCCTGACTTCTATTTAACTCAAGCAGAAAAATGCGACTACTTTTACATACATCACAAAGGACAGATAAGGCACGCTTCCTTAATGATTTAGTGCTGTTACTCTAGTTCTAATAATTACTAATCCGCAATGGTGCTAATATAGTGATAATAATATTACAAATTTATCTTGGTTCTTCTGCCACTGTCAATTACCAGTGGTGTGAAGACAATCATGTTAATAGGTAACAAGAGGCCAATATTGACAGGGGAATAAAACATTTTTTAAATAGAAATGTCTCATAGTTTAATTTACCAGAATTTTCAGAACTGCCATACATGACCATGACAGCCACTCTGTCACAGCTACATTCAATTAAAGCCTTATATTTCCTTCTATCTAAAAATAATCTTCCCACAACCTTGTTTCTCATTCAACAAATATTTATCCAGTTCTTGTGATAAGCCAGGCTCTCTTTCTTTTCCTCTCCATGAAGAACCATCAGGAACCTATGATCTGCACCAGAGGAGCCAACTGCAGCCTCAAGGGCTACGTCCCTTCTGCAGACACGCCTTGTTTGGTTTGGACAGTTTTTAAAAATTTGAGGCAACATTTTAAAATGTGCAGATTCCACATAACAAAAACCACCCTAGATTGTCCATTTCTTTTCAAAAATCAAAACCACTGGCAACACGGGGCTCACATTTTCACATGGAAACAACTGACTAGGGCTGAAGCAGGGCACAAGCATGTTCATTCACCATCCACTTTCCCTCCCTACACATGCACGCACACAAACACACACTTAGGCACATGCTCTGTGCAAAGACTGACCCCCTGATACTGGAAGGTTCCAAGGTGGGTGTTTGAATTTCCACCCCTTTCCGTATAACCACCATAGCCTTTCCCTGCAACACTCACTCCTTACTTGCCACAGTATTTCTGCCTCCATCACAGAACAGAAATTTTAATCTCAAAGTCAATTTAATCCTAATTATCAAATCCCATGATCACTCTACTTAGTCTTTCTCCTCCTCCTCAGACTCTCTGAGACAGCTGAATCCCTAACCGACCCCGCTCTCTGGGTTCCCCCTCCACCTCAGCTTCCTGGAGGTCTCTCTCCTGAGTTCTCCTCCCACCTCCCTCCCACCTTCTACTTTCCCCAGGCATCATCACTGCTTGCTCCAGGCCACTCAGTCCACGAAAACATCTTTCACCCTTTCCCCAGTTTCTACAATTCCGGCAGCTTAAACAACTCATCAATTTCTACCTCCAGCTCAGGTTTCGGTCCTGGAAAGGAGATCTGTTTCTTGCACAGTCCGAAACAGATGGCACCTCAAATTCAAGATGTCAGAAGGCAAACTCATTAGCAAACCCTGTAGCTTATGTCGGAGTTTTCCGGATCTTCAATATTGCTGCACAATCCTTCCAGTTACTCATCCTCAGTATCTAAAAACCTTTTTTGATCTTTTTGACTTGTGACACCTCCTTCCGCCATCTCTGCTGGACCCAGCCAATTCTGTCATCTAAAGGACCCTGTCGTCTCCCTGCCCAGCCGCTCCCATGGCCATGGGCGGAGATGAGGCCGCAGCAGCCCCTTCCGTGTACTCTGGTGCAGTGGGCTCCTGGTCGTGCCCCTGGATGCTACTCCCCTCCACGCAAGTCCTTGCGGCATATCCACAGCAGACAAGTCTTCCCAGAGCAATTCTTCTGTTTAAAAGCTATCCATGGTTCCACACTGTCTAACGAAAAATTGCAAATCCCTAACTCAAGGCTAATGTGATGATATGGCCTCAACCTATTCTTTTTCTGTTTCTTCTCCAACACTCTTTCATGCCACAAAGAAACAAAACTCTAGGCTCTTCTTATTTTCTGAGCTTTCCTGCTCTACACTTTCATTTGTGTCATATTCTCCACTAAGAATAGATTTTTCCCTCTGTTACTAGGTAGTTAAATGTTGCAAATCCTTCAAGCTTTAGCTCAGATATCACCTTTATGAAATCTCTGGAATTTTCATTGTACACCAAGTGTAAATCATCTCTCATTCTATTATTACTCTTCTACTACATAACATTTATTAAGTACTTCATAAATGCAGACATTGTACTTTCAACAACCTCATCAGGTATTATTATTGTGCCAGTTTTAAAGACGAGAAAACAGGTTTGGAGAAGTGATATAACTTGCCCAGCATTGCACAGCAGGCAACAGAGCACATTATTATATCCACTTTTATGTTGTTTAATATGTTTGACTTGGTACTTTGTATATTTGAATTTTTATCTCTACCAGATAAATATAAGCTCCTTGAGGTCAGGGAGAACACCCTGCATGAATACACTGTGTTATATCCACAACATCTAGTTCATGGTATGCACTCCAATGACATTTATCGATTCAATGAATTATAGTAATATACTCTCTGCCACAGTTTTCTTCTCTGTAAAATGGAGATAATAATAGTACCTCCCTTGCCCTTGTTATTTATGATTAAATGGGTAAACCGAGTTCTCAGAACAGTGCCCAGCATGAAGCACACGCTGCCTAAATGTTAGTTTGCTAAGAGCAGTCACGTTGATCATTGCCAATTTGTCCCTCTTGAATGTCGAGATGAAACTGACATCTCAGCGCTATCTGGGCTTGTACAGCTTTTCTCCCATTTTCACTTCCTGCCTCAATTTCTTCTGCAGGTGACTGAGAATCACCACATTCTCCAGGGGGTACTCAAGCCAACTGTCATGTTGCCCAGCGGAGCAGGGCTAAGCCAGCACAACACGCCAGGTGCTCCTGGGGGACGGACTCCTAGGGGCCGGGTAGGACCAGAAGGGTCTCTATACGTTCACCAGCCATTGCTAAAGACACGTATTATCCCCATAATAAGTCAGGATTCATGGCATCCTCAGAAGAAATGATAAACATACTGACATTAATGTCAATGAAATTCATTGGAATACTTCAATACAATACAAATTTGTTGTGTAATTATAACTAATGAAGAAAGTCATTAAGGAATTAATGATTACATTTAAATTGTTATCCTAGTAATAATAAAAACTTTCTAGAAAAAATATACCAAAAGACCTCTCTTTTTAAAAAAAAGCACATATATTAATATATTCAGGCACAAAAATGGTAACATACATAGAGATACTAGTTTCAGCTTTCCACTTAGTTATTCAATAGACATTTGCTGTGCACATGCTAAAGCTAGGTACTGCTAAGGACTAGGGATGCAAAGATGAATAATTAAGTCTTTGTACTCAAGAAATATATCCAGTGGTTGTCAGAGAGGGAAGGGGGGTGATTTTGCCTGCAGGAGACATTTGGCAGTGTCTGGAGACAGTTTTAGCTGTCCTGGCTGGATGGGGAAGAGGGTCAGTGCTACTGTCATCTAGTTAATAAAGGCCAGAGATGCTGCTAAACATTCTACAATGCACAGGACAGCCCCCCACAACAAAGACTGACCTGGACCCAAAAGTCAATGGTGTCAAGGTTAAGAAACCCCGATGTAGACTTAACGTGTTAAAACCTTATTCCTGATGACCTGAAACTGAGACTGCAAGTGAAATCAACATGTATACAGCCGTATGCAAGAGAAGAAATACAGGACATTGTTTCACACTGAATTTTCTATTTTCACCCAGTTGATAAATTCCCTGTTGCCTCCATATTTGTATTAATTGCATTTGTCCTTTAAAAAGACAAGGATCTGAAACTTTATTGTCCATAAGGTGTTTTTTTTCTTTTTTCCAAAGTGACAACTGATTCTCATAACTCAAGGGCCAAGCCAGTGGCACATTCTCCACCAAGTGGTCCCTCTGTTGGGGCGCTCTCCTCACGTCAGCTGGGCAGGGGACAGGGTCACTGCACCCAGGCTGCAGCAGCTGAATATCTGTAATCTGTCCCAGACCTGACTTTCTGGATGAGATCTAAACTTCCATATGAAAGAAAAGCACTAAGGTTTTTAGATTTTGCAAACACCACCTACTCTAGAGAAATGAACATGAAGAAAATAATGTAAATAAATAGAAGAAATAAAAAGCAAAACCCATTTTGACAAATGGCAAAAAAAGATAAGCACAGGTCTCCAGAACAGATCAGTGATTCTGGTAATAAACGCCTGTTTTACTGCAAAACATGAAATTCTATTTTTTGCCATAACTCACTGCACATGCAATCCAAGATCCATTAAATTATATCCTAACATCATAAACTTTGCTTCTGTCATTTATAAATACATAACAAAGTTACTTGATGGAATTCTCATCTTCCTTCAAAAGGACTGCTTAACATGAGTCAACAGGGGTTTGGCTTAGGCCACATGTGTGGGAACCGGATAATTTTGTCACCACTGTCATTTGCAGCTCTGGCTTCAGACTGCTGACTTAAGCAGAGCTGCTTCAAACCCAGGGATGAACTGGATTTTATATTCAGAAATAACATTAAAAGAACTACTATGATTCAGTATATTATATAGTCACTCCATTTTTTTTTTGAATTGGAAAAATAAAATAGTTGAAGTTTTGCTTAAAACTAAATGCTAAACAAGCCATTTTCCCAACAGGCCCAGTCCTAGAGATACAAAGTTATTTTTCATAGTTCCTTGGGAACATAATACCCTCTTACTTTCAGTGACATGACGAGCTAAGAGTCAGTCACCTAGAGGTCACAGAAAATAAAGGACCGTGTTACTGTCCATGGGTGCCGCGTGGCTGGCGCCCAATGGAGGTCTTCCGCCTTCCATGGAGCTGGCCTCGGTCTCCTCCAAGGTTCTCCAGAGAATGATGCTGACTGTTTGGCTGGCCTCTCATTTTGGCCTCTTAAGAGAAATGCCTCTTATTTTAGAAAACATTCAAAGTGGCTGAGGGGAAATTGAGACTCAGATTTTTACTTCTGTTTTCCTGCTTGCGTATTCCTGTTTTACCAAAACACGACAAAACATGATCCCGATGAAGTATCACCCAAAAGAAGTCACATGTATCTGGTGTTCAGCTAAGTGCTACGTTATGGAAAGTCAACAGACTAAGTCCTACAGTCTCACGCTTTACAAGTAGCTCGAATACACGTGCCTTTATGCAAATACATGTATAACGGAAAGACAAGTCCTAGATAGAGATGCAAATAAAATCCAAACACGGTGTCTAAATATAGGAAGTCTAAGGTTGTAGTCCTCAACAGCTCACCCACAAGCAAGATGGAGCATTTAAACCATATTTCCACTTCAATATCAGCGTGGTTACTATGATTGGAGCAAATTATCCAATTTTTAATGCAGTACTATGTGTTGAAAAGAGCAAAGATTTTTTTTTTAGTCAAATAGAGGATTAATTAGCTAAATTCTGAAACAAAGTCCTTTGTTCTCTGAATCTTGTTTTCCTAATCTGTAAATTCCTCTCTATATTAGTCAGCTCGGGTTGTTATTAAAAACCACCATAGACTGGGTGGCTCAAGCAACAGAAATTTGTTTTCTCACAGTTCTGGAGGCTGGGAAGTCCTCGAATTCAAGGTGTCAGCTGATTACATCCTGGGGGAGCGCTCTCTTCCTGGACTGCAGAAGGATACCATTTGTGTCCTCTCGAAGGTGAAGGGGTCCACCCTCAAGACCTCTTCTAAAACCAAATACCATCACATCAGGGGTTAGGGCTTCAGCGTAAGAATTTGTGGGGAGGAGACAAAATTCAACCTGTGACATTCAAAGTTGCCCAGACAGGGCTTGACAAGAAGGATTTCAAAAACGGGGCAAGGTCAGCAGTGCAAAAAACACTAAAAGCAAAGAAAGAGGGAAAAGGAAATTTGGGCCAGAAGCCAACAGTCAACCAGAAGGATCTAGTTAGGAGGTGCAAGTCAGGGAAACCTTGAGAAATGATGAAACATGCATGTGCTAGAGGTCAGAGCACAGCGGGGCCTGAGCCCCAGCAAGCAGATGGGAGTGGGTTCTCAAGGTCGGAGCAATGAGTCAAACAGACACATGGCACCGCCAATAAAAGGTTGCAACCGAGCAGCTCATACCTCTATTTTTATTTTGATGGGTACCGATGGTAGGGGTTGAAGGATGTAACTGTGAGTGGTAGCAAATGAATCACCATAAATGTGGGTGTGTTGGGCAGGGGTGTGTGCACTCAATTTTAGTGTTTTCTCATTCAAGAATAAGAAGCAGTCTACACAACTCTGGTGTCTACCCCTACATTGGAGTGGCTTTCTCTTGGTGTCCTTAACTGTCAATCTAGTTGCATTTATGATCTTGCCCAAGGATGCGTTGATGGCATAAACACACCCCACTGCTTCACCCACCAGCAGACCAAGAGGCCTGGGAAGGACCGGTGTGTTGGCACCATTTCTGTGACCGTCTTCCTTGCAGATGGGGCTTCATACCAGACAGCACTACCTGTGGCTCTTCCTGTTTCCTCCCCTTGGCTGCTATCACACCCCCACCGAACAGATGGTCTCCTGCTGCCTGTGGTCCCCAGGTAAACCTTGAAGCTGCCCGGATGCAGCTGATCATAAGGCGGAAACCGAGGCTGAGTGGTATGCTACCAAGGGCACTGCAAGCCCATTCTTCCCCTCACAAGCTCCAGCACTTTGAACGGATCTGTTCCCCCATATCTCCTACCTCCTTCCAGTGATGATGTTCTCCACCTTAGGTCAGCAAACTGTGACTGCTCCCTCAGTATTTCTCTTTATCTTGATCTATTTGCACTATACCTAGTAGGAAATTCCTAGAAGTTTCTAGATCTGAGTTGATACTCTTCCTTAGTTTTCTGCTGCATTTCATCTTTTACTCTTTTTCACTGAACATACTGAAAGGAGGTCCCCGTATTTCCAGTGGTGTATTTGTGTGTGTCCTCAGGGTCTAATACAGAGCTGGGCATACAAGTTCAATGTTCCATAAATGCTTGTTGGCTTGAAGTAATACTTTGATTTCAATTTTTTTCTCTTCTTTTTCCTCACCATTCCCATTGTTATCAGCCAGCTTCCTGTATACAAGGTCTATTCATCAGCTAATTGTTAATCATCTCATAAGGGAAGTCGTATTTCCATTCCTATAACTTAACATAATGAATGGAACTTAGTAACATCAGTGGTATGTAAAGACAGCTAAAATCAGGTAGGGCAATGGGTGACGTAGCAAAAGACACCCATTGCTATAACTCATACTGGAAATGGAAGATCCCACTCCTGCACAGGCGTATTTACAAGCTGTTACTGTTCATACTTGATGCATGGAACCAGCAATTAATATTATCAGAAGCACATATATAGAAGAAAATCCCTCTAGAATATACGTGTACATATGACTGAAACATGCTGTACACTAGAAACTGACACAATATTGTAAACTGACTATAACTGAACAACAAACTCTGAAATTAAAAAAGAAAAAAAAACCCTCTTGAAAAATATCACACAAACAGACATTAAAGATGTTACACTGATATAATCGGGGTAGAAACTGCTAAAAGGACATGCAGTTGACTCTTTTTGCAATAAGCCCTGTTGAAGGGATAAAAGGAAGAGACTGCTAAGAGTACGACTAAATTCCAGTAAGGCCTCTGCTTTAGTTCCTTTAAGAGCTTATTTAATTTTCTATGTCTATACTTGGAAAGGCTATTTGAACTCACCATAGGCAGTTACTGAATGTACCTTTTTAATCTCAGCTTCCTGTTTATAACAATTCTTTCTTTTTCATTTCACTCTAATCAAATATGCCATTCAAGGTCTAGAATTTTATAGAGACATAACAGTAGTTATTTATATGCTGGGAGCAAGCCAGTTTTTAAACAGCTGGCAAAGCAGCTTAATATCTCAGCCAGTCATTTTAAGCTCTGAAAAATTCCACATTCTACAGTGCTCTGGAAGAGTAACCTCATAAGGCTACTCAGCCCAGGAAACAACACCTCATCCCCATTTTGTTCTCCTTTTTGATTTTTGAGCTTTTCAGTTGAGCTTTAAGCCATTTTATTACTAATAAATAATTTAGAGTGAGAGATCAAAATTAGGCAAATGCAACTTTGATGCTAGATTGGCAGTAAAATATTTGTTTATTCAACAAATTATTATTATGGACCTGCTTCTCGAATGTTATGGAATGAGAAAAACAAAGATAAGGAAGACAGTTGGTTCTGGCAGAGCTCCAATGAGGGGAAAGAAATACATAAACATGTCTTCAAAATAAAAGATGATGAATATGGGAAAGGACCCATGACCGACATGCTGTGGATGGACAGAGCTACGGGTGATGCTCCACCTGGAGGAACCCAGGAAAAGCTTTCCTAAGGAAGTGACTCTTTGATGGGGAACTTGAGTGATAAAGAGTACGCCATGAGAACAAATGGGTGGAGGTGTAAAGGAACACAGGGAAGCTGGGTATGGACAGAAACTGGGAGCCCAGGGCTGAGGTAGAAGACTACTTTGGGTGACAAAGTCTAGAGGCAGACTCTAAAGAGAGGCAGCGTGTAGAGTGGACATGTATTTAGGCTCTGGAGTCAGACAACATAGGTTCAAATCCCAACTGTTATTTGCTAGCTCTGGGTTTCCGGCACGATGCTCAACAAATCCGTGAGCTACTTCATTCATATAATGGAGGTGGGTAAATGCACTCGCTTCGTGTGGTTGTGACAAAAAAGCATGGGATTATAAACATAAAACATCCAGTCTAGCACACTTGAAATGTTATTATATGCCTTGAGGCATGGGCATGTGGAAAGTGGGAGCTGATGAAGGTTTTTAATCAAGTGAGTCGTATAAACATTTTGGAATGTTAGCAAGATAAGGCTTTAGTATGAAGGAAGATAGATGAAAGAATTGACCAGAGGCAGGGACATTGGGTAGGAGACTAATGTAATGTCTACGTGAGAAATGATGAAGGCCAAACATAGTAAGTACAGATGTGAGGGGATAAACTGGAGATATTTTTGCAGGTGGAATGGTCAGGACCTTCTGAATGATTGAATTTGGTAGAAAAAAGTCAAATATATGTGTGAGCACCAATTAAGAAGTATGTACAACCTACAGAATTTGTACAATAGCTTACACATATATAACACATACACAAGCACAAAGAAAGGAGGATCAAAAGAAGCTTTCAGAATATATTCATTTGTCAACACTTACTGCCTTGTTTACTAAAATGTAATTTACATACAATGAAATGCACAAATCTTGCACTTTAACTAGTATGATGAGTTTCAGCAAATGTTTACATCATTCAAGATATGGACACCCCCAGAAAATTCCTTCATGCACTTTCCTAGTCAAATGATGCCCCCCAAAAGAGGCAATCATTACCACGATATCTATAAAAACTGAGTCGTTGCCTGCTCTAGAACTAATTATAAGTGGTATCCTCAGCACTTATACCACTGGGCAGCATGTACACTTCTGTGTCCAGTTTTTTGGTTTCTTAGCAAGTTTTTGAGATTCTCTTTTTCTGTTATATGTGTTAGTAGTGACTTCCTTGTTAGTTAAAGGAATAGTTAAATAGGTAAAGGAAGTATTCATTAAAAGTATTTCATTGTATGAATATATCACAATTTGTTTATCTACTCTCTGTTCGATGGACATCTGAATCATTTTCAGTTTTAGACCACGTGAATAGCGTTGCTATGAAGACTCTTGGACAAGTCTTTTGTGGACAGATGGTCTTGCTTTTTCTTTTTTTCTTGTGTGAATACCTAGGTATGGAACCGGTGAGTCAGAGTAGATAGACGCACGTTTACCTTCATAAGGAACTGCCTAACTGTCTTCCAAATTGGCTGTGCCATTTTACACTCCCATGGGTAATTTATGAGAGTGCCAACATTTGGTGCTATTAATCTTTTTAATTTTTAGCTACTCTAGTGTTTAAACAGTGTTTTTTTTTTAGGTTTATTTTGCATTTCTTTGATGAAACAAATGATGTTGAGTAATTTTCTGTGTGATTACTGGACATTTGTATATTTTCCTTTTATTAAGTTCCTATTCAAGTATTTTGCCCATTTAATTTTTTTAAATTTTTAATTAAAAATCAGACATTTGGCCTTTGTACAATTATAGGAATTATTTTAATAGTTTAGATACAAGTCTTTTGGCAACTATATGTATTGTAAACATTTTCTCCTATGTGTGAAACATTTTCTCTGTGTGGTTTGCCTATTCATTCCTTAGTTGTGTCTCCTAATGAACAGAAGTGTTTGATTTTGATAAAAATCCAATGTATCAATTTTGGGGGTGATGATTAGGAAGTCTACATTTCCCAAGATCATGGATATATTCTCCTTTGTTTTCATCTAGAAGTTTTATAATTATAGCTTTTATATTTAGGCTTATTAATTCATTTTTATATGTAATATGAGACAGGGATCAAGGTTCATTTTTTCCATATGGATATCCAGTTATGCCAGCACCACTGGTAAAAAGACTTTCCTTTTTTCACTGAATTTGTTACCTTCCTAGAAATTAATTGACCATATGTGTCTAGGTGTAATTCTGGTTCCTCTGCTCCGTTCTATCAGTGTGTTGATCTATTCTAAAGCCATTACCACAGGGTCTTATCTCTCTGAGCTCCATCGTTCTGTGATGCAGTTTGGGAAGTCCAGGTAGCAAGTCAGGGTGAATGTGGAGATTCCCTTCTCTCAAGGATTACAGCCCTGTGCTGCCTGTCGTCCAAAGTCTAAAAACAGTTGCTTCACATGGAATGAAAGGCAGCAGGGCACCGACTACACAGCGCCACGGCCACTCCTCACAAAGGCCAGCCTCACCTTTGGGGAGCTCTCCTTCCCTTTCCCTTCGCCCTCACCAGCACCAATGCACATCCCATCAGGGCGGGGCTCTTGTTCAGCAGCTCTTGAATTGGTTCCCATTATTATCTCTGTCGTCCATCCCAGTGTAAGGTTTCCAACCTCTGTTTTTACCTTTGTTTCCACCACTGACCATGAACTCCTTGACATGTTTATCCTTGTGTAGGCAAAACCTAGCAGACTGCTGGGCTCAGGCAGAAGGAACTCAAAATATAAATGTTACACGAGTGAGTAAAGTCACTGAAGTGACTTCAATAGTGATAAAATTAGGATTCCACAAAATAAAGACATTTCTTTGCCCTGCACTATCTACTTTGTCAAAATTTTTAATGATGGTGGGATATGAATACTTGTACTAGGGGGTAGGAAGGAATAAATTGGGAGATCGAGATTTGCAGATACTAACCACTAGGTATAAAATAGAGAAACAACAAGTTTATACTGTGTAGCACAAGGAACTATATTCAATATCTTGGAGTAAACTATAATGAAAAAGAATGTGAAAACGGATATATGTATATATATGTATGACTGAAACTTTATGCTGTACACCAGAAATTGACACAACATTGCAAATTGGCTATACTTCAATTAAAAAAAAAAACTTGTACTATATTAAGCTTCAGTTTTAGATGTTATCTAAAGGAGAACCATATGTGGGGGATCAAGCCTCTTTTCAATAATTACAGTAATTATTACAAATATGCATATATTCCACTTATAAATTATAATCTCTTGTTAATAAGTTGTAAACATTATTTACACATTTGATACATTGTGAGGACTATCATTATTATTAATGCCATTTTTAACACATTAATAACTCATTAGGCTTTTAAAACTGAACATCAAATCACTAATAATGTTATTTCAAATAATTACTCCAGCAAAAATCTTTTTTTTGGCCTTTTAAAACTGAAAGAATATGGTACACAGTATGTAACATTAATTCATTTCATAATGAGTCATGTTACAACAGATTTCTGGTGTACAGTAAATACTTTTTTATTACACAGACTATATCAATTACCTAGTGGTACCACTCCAAGTAGGGTCTTAACTTTCCAGAACAGACCTCAACAGTTCACTTTCCAGACTTCACTGATCTGACTGCTCTTGGTATTTTAGTGTCAGCATTAAAGCCAAACACCATGCTACATAAAATAGATAAATAACAAGGGCTTACTGTAGAGCACAGGGAACTATATTCAGTATCTTTCAATCACCTATAATGGAAAAGAATCTGGAAAAAAATATATATATACATACACCTGAACCTAACACAATATCATAAATCAACTATAGTTCAATCATAAAAAATAAATTAAAAAAAAAGCCAAAAAATAAAAAAGCCAAATACCAGGTAAGCCCAAGCATGACCTGGTGAAAGGGTCAGTCTTCCCAGGCTCTAATATCCAAGGACACTGGAAGAAATTCTGCACATCTGTTCTTTATAGGTTATCCTGTGGCTCATGGATGTTCAATTTTTATGCTTCTTGTGTCTTATCCTGCATGAACATATCATACAAACTCAAATTGTCAAACATTCAATAGAGAAATCTATAAAAGTTCTCGATATTCATTTCATAACTTTACCATATTACCATACCATAAAAGTATGCATTTATATAGTCACAAAGTTGTGCTTTTAATAAAAATTTAATACGTTCTCAAAATCCATTAACTTTAACATTACAAATGTTTAATGTATCCTGGAGTAAAATTAAATGCATTTATATGGCAGTTAGGCTTTTAATATAATGCAGTACTGTGCTTTAAAAGTGTATGATGTTAAACAATACTTAAAGAAATGATAAATCTTGTACCAGATTATTATGTGACGTTAAACTCCACACAAGGTTTTATTTAAATGAAAAAAATGGGTAAACTATAAGAATAAGTAGCATGTATTGAATACTTCTAAAGCTCTAAGCATATTTAATTCTTATTGGCCCTCTAATTTAACTCTTCTAACAATCCTGGCAGTAGATTACAACCATTATCTAGTGAGATGTTTATCAAAGAAAAATAAGAGGATTAAAATATTTAAATATTCAAATTTATGCATTCAAATAATCATTACTCATTAAATAAAACACCTGGGGAAGACAAATACATTTTTTTCAAATGTGTTGCAATTGCTCAAATACTTTGAGGGTGAATATTCTCACAGTAGGGGCAGATTTTCAAGAATGGATTTGAATTTGTGAAATGGTAAACAATTAGAGAGCCAAGTATAATAATTAAGGAAAGGGATCATGACCAGTAAGCTATTGTGTAGATATTGACACACTCTGAAATTGACATGGAATGGCAAAGGAGCTAGAATAACGAATATTAAGAAGAAAAGCAAAGTTGGAGGATTCATACTATCCAATTTCAAGATTTAATTACTGTGATTTAAAATTACAGTAACCAAGACAGTGCAGAATTGGTGAAATAACAGATAATGGAACAGGATGGAGAGTCCAAAATAGACCCACAGAAATATATTCAGTGTTTTCGGTGGGTTTTTTTTTTTCAGTACAAAATATGAGTATTCCAAACTATTAAAAAGAGAAAAAAATAAAGAGAAAACAAAGCAAATAGTCACCCCTAAATATTTGCATCCTCACATTTTCTACTAATTTTCATCTGTAAAATGGAACATCACTCAGCTGCTAAAGAAAGAGACAGCTCTATAAATACTGGTATGGAGACTGGCTATATTTGTACATACATCTTTGTGTATGTATAATTTACTTTAATTAACTAAAGTCCATATTTTATTCAGATTTCCTTGATTTTAATCCAATGTTCTTTCCTGTTTCAAGATCCCAGTGTAAATGTAATGCATCAGAAAGTCACAAATAAGCAAGGAGAAAAGGCTAGAATGATCTATATGGTACTCTAGATTAGAGGTGCAGACATCTGTTATGAACCATGTTTAGCTTCATATAGAAACATATGGATATATATAGAAATAGTTACACCTACGTGCTATATACAGATTCCTACGTAACTGAAAGGGCCTAGAAGCAACAGCACCCTAGTAGGAACAAGTGTACCATGTGCCCAGTTCTTGGTTTCTAATTCCATTCTCCAGTAAAAGAAGCCAGGGCCCCCTGGAGAAATGGATGATTCTAGGACTGAAGTAGGAAACATACAACATGAGCCTAGAGCATCTTGTCGTGCCAGAAAGTAAGAAAGTCCTGGAAAACAACCACCACCATGGGGCCACACTGAAGGGATACAGGAGCCAGCTAAAAGCATTCCTACTGGCCAAGGCTGGAATAATTTGAGTATGAGAAGAAAGTCGTACTGGATTATAACTCAACGTTCAAAATAAGTATCTGTGAGTCCACAATGATACACACAAATGACTGAATAAATAAATAAATGAGGGATTTATTTCTCATGCAAAGAATTTCAAATAACTTAAGAAGATAACCCATCCACAAAGAGGTAGAGCATATCTCCCCACCCCTTAAGTGTAGGCTGTACACAGTGACTTCTATTCCAAGAGTGCAGTATAGGAAGGGGGAAAAGAGTAACTTTACAGAAGAGAAGCCCACAGACACTAGCTCAGCCAGGTGATCAAGGTCAACATCACAATGATGAGTCATGTTGACAGCATGTATGTTTGACAGGATGTGATGAAAATGAACTTCACCTCAGTAGTCTTATTCCCCCAAAGCCATAACCCCAGTAGACTCAGGAGAAAGACATGAGACAAATCTCAACTGAAAGACATTTTACAAAATACCTGACCAGTACTCCTCAAAACTGTTAAGGTTATCAAAAAACAAGGCAAATCTGAGAACTACCATAGCCAAGAGAAGCTTAAGAAGACATGATGACTAAATGTAATATGGTATCCGGGATGGAATCCTGGAACAGAAATAGGCTAGGAAATGTGAATAAAGAATGGACTTCAATGTTAGTAAGTGTCAACATTTGTTCATGAATTGTGATGACTGTACCAAGACATTAAGATGTTAATAATAGGGGAAACTGAGTGTGAGGCATATGGAAGAGTACTCTCTTGAATAAATCTGAAACTATTCTAAAATAAAAAGTTTATTTAAAAAATCATCCCCTTAAAAATTCACTCTAAAAAACAAAAAATACTATAGCAGGGGGAAAGCAGAAATAGAAAGAACGGTTATGAAGTTGTAACATTCCCCTGTATCTATGATGATTTTTTTTAACTGGTTCTGAATAAAAATTTATCAAAGAAATTACTTTTGCAACTCAATGGCAGCATTATTATACCATCATTAGTCAGGAGCTAATATTCACGTTGCACTTAATATCTTCTAGAACTGTCCTAAAAACTTCATACACATTCTTAACCACTATGCTACATCATCCCTTGAAAGTGACTACACTGAATGGGAAAATCATTATGAAAGTATAGATACAGACTCTTACCCCAACAAGACTAGATTCCTGTAAGTATAAGCACAGGCATGTTTCTTTTCTTTTCTCACTTTTTTAGGTGTGTATTTCTATATTTTTGAAAATGTCTTCACATTTTATTGCCACATTTAAAAACTTCAGTCTTCAGGCGAAAAGAGTTTCAAATACTTCATTATTAATTGTATAGTCAGCTTCCATTTGTCTCTCAATATACACTATTTGAGGTTCATGTATATGATGTCATTTGAGAAAGTATAACATGCCAAAGCCTTCATTAATACCCTCTTCTAGCATTTCTGTTTCCATTTGATTGGTGCTCTATACTATCTGCAGTTGTCCCAGCTTTCAAAATCCTTTAGGTAGCCTTAACTATAAGTGCAATATACTTAAAGATCCACAAGGTTCTGTTTCAATGTAAGCATTTCACTCTAAACATTTTGGAAACAAAAGATTAAGAACTGCAAACCTTCAGGGCAGACATCTGTCAGTGCAGTGTCTGCCATTTCCAATAAAACCCACCCATGCAACTCTGATGCCTTAATCAAATAGCAAGCTCAGCTGTTTGGGTTGACATCCAAGCAGACTTTTTCAAATTATTGTCTCAAATCACAAGAAAAGCCTTATTAGCTAACCATCCAATCCTTTTGTAACCCTTGATGTAAACCAAATTTGCTCCTCTTTGATAGTTGATAAAGAAGCACAAAAGATATCTGTAAATGGTCAAATGAGCCTTAATACTATGTTACTAATGATAGTCCACTCATTCTGCCTTTACAATAAAAATGTTGTGTTCAATAAGGACACAATGAATATTGTGCAATCAAAATGCCAATGTATCCCTTCCAAATCTCTCTTTGGAGAGGGTACTCTGTGCTTGACCAAGCAGAGAAAAAAAATGTCTTGCATTGGACAGAAACAAGCATAAGGTTTTCATATATTTGTCTCATGACAATATTTCATCTTAATACAAACTGGCCACAACAGCTACTGCAGACAATTGCTCTCTGTTTGCTGGCACCCTGGGATACCATTATTACTGATGAGGCTGAGAAACCCGTCAGTGACAATTCAGGGTTCAGTCCAATGGTGGCATCCAAATGCAATGTAAGTGGATTTTTTTAAGAGTTTTATTTGTGATCTCCTTAATTCTTATTCATGTCCACTGGTCCTTGACTTGCATGAAAATTCAATGCAATAAAGGCTTCAGCTCAACTGAATTCAATTTCAGAAATCATCAAAAAGTAAGATTTATAAAGTAATTTTTAGAAATCCCTTTGGCTACCCCAGGTGAGAGAAATACACTTGAGGACTCTGCATCTGCCTATTTCGGAAGCACTGTCCTCCTCCATCACGGAGGACATCTATTCTATTTCAAGTTAACGAGGCTTAATTCCATTTCCATGGGCAATTGGCAGGAATAAATTAGCCAATTCATTGAGACTTTTTTGTAACAAAACTCTTTATGATTGGAGTCCACACCACAAATTTTCTGTACTTTCTATGGACATACAAATAAATCTATCAGAATAAGTTTTGAAGGTTATTTGCTTAACATTACATCACTTCTGGCTAAATTCCTTATACTTGTAGACTTCCTGTCATATATTATTTTTCTTCTCAATGCACTTTAATGAAGTCACTTAATTCTACCTCCCAGGTATTTGACCAGGACTAAAGGTAAATATCCTTGCAAATATTTGATATGTTGGGAACTTAAAAGTTTAAGAAATCAATATGTGGTTTGTCTTTTGCTGTGCTTAATCCATCAGGTCAAACATAGCAGAATATTCCAATCTAGGTGATGTCAAAGCAAGACTCCCTCACTCCCACTTCCTGCTTTAAAAGAGGTTGAAAAAGAGTGAACGACTTCAAAATAAATTAGAAAAACACAGGCAGCAGTATGAGTAGCATCAAAATGAGTCCAATTCTTGTAATTTAGGACAAGCAAATGAAATCATGTCAACCATATGTTAATAGCCTGCTAGTCTCCGCACCTGAGAAAATTTTCCACACCAGCTTCTCTCCTTTAGCAAGTTTAAAGCCAAGGCAAATACACTTTGCCTGATGAAATTCAGAAATGACAATTTTGCTGCAAGGCCTCTTAACTAGGTATGCATGATATATTCTGAAGCAATGAGAATATTCATCTAGATTTACCACAAGGGAGTCCATGAGCTTATATTCGCCTCAGAAAATGAAGTTTCGACTTTCCAGATGAATAAATTAGACTACAGATCACTATATTCATCCATATGGAAATAACTATAATACAGGCTTCCAATTTTAAAAAGTGTTCGGTGTTTTTCGAGGACGATAAACTATTATGGATTGTTTACAATTAAATACACAAAAGTACAGGCAATAATAACAAACGACAATCAGGTATTTCAAACTTTAGCTGACAGAAATGTTATAAGGCTATCAAAATCTATTAAAACAATAGGTAGACATTTGGGGAATATGTTAAAAACAAGAGAGCTAAAGATGAATTGGTTTGGGAGACTTTTTGCAGAACCCAAATGTCTGAGTTTCCTAAAGCTGAAACTCTAAAGTAAACAGAAAACGTGAAAAAGCGAGCATGTTTTCCGGCTGAAATTACAGAGGCGATTTAGTCAGCTGGAGACAGAGGAACCAGACTTGAAAATCAGCCAGAAAACACACGTTCACATCACCGTCCCTGCAAGAAGGACGTCTCCACTAGGAGAATTATGTGTCGTGTAGATGACCATTATGTGGCTAATTCAAGAAGCAATTTTTATACTTAATTCTTAACTTAGAAATTAGGAATTTATCAAAAGTCACTATCTGGAAAGAAAAAATTAACAATCTCTTGAAATTTCCTTTTAATAACACTGTTAATAACCAGTGCCTTTTTTCCTCATCATTTTGCCTTATTATTCAAGAAGTATTTGAAACATTAGCATTTATACCTTTTATTCATTATACTCATTAAGTATTCCCTCAGATGTTACCACACTATATATACATTCAACTTTATACGCAGGCATATATACAGCTATAAGATGTATGGGCACACTTCTATAATTAAATTCTCAGCATCAAAAGGGCTTGGGCTTGGGTGCTGACTGACAAGGTTCACGCCAGAGGAATGTCCAATCAAGGCTGAGGGATCTGTGTGGGATGGCCAGACCCTGTAAATTAGATAGACTTGGGAGAGTCTAGCAAGGAAACCAGGTTAATGTGAACCACCCAGTAGAGGTGAGCCCCACCAAAGGTGATCTGTGCTATGGGGACCTGGTGGAGGGCAGTCTGGGGGGATGTCCTAGAGGTGGGTCAAGCACTGTGTCTGGACATCAAGAGCTGGGAGATGGAGCTTGTGAGAGGGAAGAATCTGGAACAGAGGGAGGAAGTGAAGCAGGTAAAGAAGGCAGGTCCTGCAGTACAGGGTAGCCCATCAGGTAGTTTCAATTCTCTAACTGTAAGCCAGCATGATTCCAGAACTGGAGAGAGGGAGGCATGGTGGGAGCTTTAATATTTTCAGATACTTTAGTGGGAGGGATGATAGTCAAAATGTTCATACTTCTTTTTAAGAAGAAGGTAGAAATAACCAGAGCCTATGGGTACAACAAGGAATCCTTAATTTTCAAATAATTGGGGCAACAACTATAATCCACTTTAGCAATTCACTGAAACAGCAAAAAATACAATGTCGACTTAAAACTTTGAGTCATTTGAATAACTCAACTAGTTAAAAAGGAAACTTATACTATTTTTATTATTTTAATTTTAGAAGAGGTACATAATCATACATATAATCCAGTTTATTTTAGCTAGAGCTATTGACTTTAAATACCAAACTGTCATTCATTTGATTTAATAAAGTTCAGGGGGGAAAAAGATCTTGCCTTTCATTATCAATTTCCTTCATTCTATAAAAGGAAAACCACCATCTCATTATAAACTTTGAATTTATTGGAAAGAACTTGGCTTGTGGCTAGTTATCCCTGGCATTAGACAGCCTCATTTGTATTGTCTCAAAGGAAAAATCCAGGGCATTGCCTCTGAAATTCAATTCACTGCAATAATTGCTGCATTTGCAAATTTGCCAGGCAGCTTAATGTAAAATACATCGATAAAGTTAGCAGAATCTGGCAGTAAATAAACATGTATTTAGATGTCACACGGGTTAATAAGATTTTCAGTTTATGTGGGACAGAAAACAAATTACAAGATTGTGTTGTTTGGGCAGACAACCTAGCAAAGCTGGACGTGGGTCGGAACAACCTTTCACGTGTGTTGTATAAAATGATCCTGAAAGCAGAGAGAATATTTATAGAATGTTAAATTGTCCTTGTATCATTTAGCGAGTCACAGTTAATTACTATGTAAGAAGATACCAGCCATCTGTGCCTTCTATGGGCAACTAAATAAGTAAATAAATAAACATCTTTTAGCTTAAAAATAAAATTTCTCCCCGCTTTAAGGAAGTGAATTCTGCTTCAAGTGGAAACACCTTTAAAATCAATGTTCTCTTCTAGTATCACTGTTTGCAGGGGTGGGAGATGGCTCTGAAACTATCCAGAGCAGGTCAAGGCAAAGCAAAGGAGAGCAGTAGAATGGAAATGAGTGCTGGTCTCCTCCATGTCATTGGGCCCATGCAGTTTGCTTCTCCTAAATCTGCAGACTGACTGCCACGAGGCTCTGGAAGGGAACCCTTCCCTGCTCTGGCCACTCCAAAACCAAGCTCAGGGAAGGCAGATTGAAATCAGAATTTTATTTCAGATCCTACCTTTTAATCTACTAATATGCTGTCCATAGCAGTTTTTCAGTGGCTATTATTCAGTGGCTCAATAGAAACAATTTGGCAATTCTTAGTTTCTAATTTTTCTGAGGAAGAACAGGAGTAAAACTATATATCTCAGTAGAAAGAAATTTCCCATAACTAAATCTCATTATAAGTTAACCAGAAAGTGAAACAAGGAAATACTATGATTATTTTCAAAATTGAAAAATGTCACAAAGGAGTAGATTTTATACATGTCTAATGTATTTCAAGAGTCAATGTTACTACTATTCTTGCTGACTTTTTTTTTTACATTCTTAATGTTGATATTTTTAAAATCAACAGTAGATATCACAGTCACATCCTAAGAATTTTCCAATTTTGGAATCACAAGTATAGATATAAGATTTATCAACTGCTATCAAGTAATATCTGAGTCAGAGAAAATATAATTGCTATCATGTTCATTGGTCTGAAAAAGAAAATGAAAAATAATATGAAGATTTGTGTTCTATATAAAGTGGAACATTATAGATACACTGTAAAAAGAGAAGCCCCAAGATACTGCAAGAACTCAATGCTCTTTGATCGTGCTGCTTTAGTAAACAATTAAGTATAAAGGACTCCATAATTTAGGCTTCAATTACACACCAAAAAATCATCTCCCCAAATAACCAGCTAGAGGAAAACAGTTCTAGCACACCCTGGGTCGTGCTGAAACGCCAGAGCACAATGGCAGCCTATTACGAGAAAATCAGTGTTTATTTAATGCTAGTTCAGAATTCATCAGAAAGGGGCCATTTGCTGGACCAAGATTTTAATTTTTGAACGCAAAGCTTCTTCATAAAACGGTCTAATACTTTTTGGTCTCTCTTTCCTAAGCTCCAGGAAGTCATGGCACATGATTTTTAAACAAAGCCTTTGCTCTCTGCCATTAATCCTTTCTGAGTAAGCAAATAAGTAATCCTTTTAATCACCAGGGCTGATATACCCTATTGGCGAAACATCAGATAGTCCCCTGCCAACTGCAGGAGAATCATTTCCACGGCCAGGGAGGAGAGCAGGATAAACATCTCCATATAGGATGTCACGGCTGAATTAAAAGGCACTGCACTAGGAGCAGAGATGGATTATTACTTTATTGCATTATAATCCATGGCATCATTAACTCGGACGGCACGTTCATACACTCATATCCTTCTCTCGAGCTGCAGTTGTGTGCAGATAACTGGCGTCCATTTACGGGGGCCGTATGAGAGTGAAGAGAGAACGTATCTGGACACAACGCTTAAGCATGAAATACTGTGTCTACCATAAAGTGTTGGAACTTTGTCACATTCTCTAAGTGGAGCCATTTAAATTAATCTCTTACAACCTTTAGGCCTAGTGCTGAACATATTTATTTTCTTTGACCTCTCCTAATGTGTGACTTCTGGCCATTTATTCCTTTTAGTTGATTTTTTTCCCCTGTCTCAAATAGCTCAGTGGGATTTTAGAAAACAGAATTATTAAGCTTGAATGCACTGCATCAACAGTTCTTAGAGCCATTTTTTTTTTAAAGACACACATATGCTTTAGCAGTAAAAATTAAAGCTCACTTCCACGGCATATTATTTTCCATTTCATGCTGTCCCTTACCCATCAAGCAAGAGAAAAAGAATGACAAAATATTCTTTCTTGTTTCTTTTTGATATCCTGGGAAGCTGAACATCATCATGATCCCCATTATCATCACCACCACCATCAATGTCACAGCTAATGCTCAGGGATTACATACTAATTGGCAGTAATTGGTTTCAAGCCATATGAGTGTCTGTGTGTGTGTATACACACAAATTTTACATATACACACAAAGTATGTATTATATACAAATTATAACATATGTATTAATTAATATTACATACATACATTAGATCCTAACAACAATTCTGTGACAGTGCTTCTATTATTAACCCTATTTATTTCAGGCTATTTAGATTAATCTAAATATAAAGCTTTCAGATGGATTTGAAATGGGATGATGTGTAAAGATTTAAATAAAACAAGGAAGTTTGCTCTCAAGGTCTCAGAGACCACGTCAAATTTAAGGCACGTGACAAAATTAATTTTCATTACCTAAAATCAGGACAGTTACAAAGTCAGAAAACTATAAACACATGGAGACTATACTGAGTGTCTCTCCTTTTCTGTTGGATACCCAGCAACATTTAAATTGTGGTTTTTTTCATTTCATTGAATTTGAATAATTATTCAAATTATTGAATTATTTTGTCATATTTAATAAAAGCTAAAAAGGAAGAATGATGAAACTTCCAGAGGATATTTGAATGAATAAAAGAAATAGCATGTCAGGCTGAGCAAGGTCTCAAGGCCTGTTAAAATAGGTCATTGAGTTTTAAAAATTTCAAAAAACAAATTGTCATATTTTTCCCTGAAAAACTTTCTGCTCTTTTAAAGGAACTTCTTATTCTATGAAGCAGTTAATTACCTTTAAATTTTAATAGAAATTACTTCACCCTAGGAAAAAAGAAATTAAAATCCATCTGGATAAAAAATTTTCCTTTTTTTTAGTTTACAGAATTCAATAATTCTTCAAAAATAACTGATTCATAATGCTTCATTTTTAAAAAATAAATCCATATTTGATTCAGAGGATAATTCTTTAAGGGATTTTAAACTTTAAAAAATTCAAGAATTAGGTTATGAACTGATAGAAATTCTGAGATAATCTATACAGGAGGATACATGTGATCCAACAGAAATAAAACTGGACGAGACAAAGCAAGCAAAAATGTCTGGCTGGATGTCCAGCCCAGTGGTGGGGACAGCAGGGGCACCAAAGCTTAGCTCATTTGACCTGAATAAGGCCTCAAGTATGTCCTTATCTTTTTTTTTTTATTCTTTTATCCTGTGAAAATAAAACATGGTGGGGATAAAAAGTCCTAACAATGCCAACCAGTGTGTACGTTACAATGGACACATGACCTACATTGCTTATAGGGCTCTTCTGTGGGGACAGGAAGACTCAGGTTCTTAAGCCCCTTTTGTTCCTAACAGGACTGTACTTCACAGTGTCTCCAAAATGATTTTCCCAAAGCCACTGAGCAGGAAAATGCCAGAACTTGGACCCACAAGCACCCTCCTCACTCTTTCATGCTACCCCTCTTCAGGGAGCCAAGAAAAAGTATGATTCTCCTTTGTAGAAAATACTCAATACCATCATTCAGCAATTTTTTTTCATCATTCAGCAATTATTTAGTAGGTACCTATTAAGTAAAAAGCATGACTTTAGATCTTGAAAAGAAGCATCCAAGGCGTTGTTCTGACTTCAAGGAGCTTAAAATTTAATAGAATCAGTAACCCCAAGTACATTTAAAATGTTCTGTGGTAATAATAAGAAAATTAATTTATTATTCATATGCCATCAATTTTTTAAAATCATTTAGTGCATTTCATATTATAATAGCAGCCTTTTCCTCTCACTCAAGATGAAGTTCTTAATAAACTCACAGAAGCTGAAGAGAAAAATGAATGTATATAATGAGGGCTTCGACAAGCAGGATTATATAAAACTAAAAGTAGCTACAGCCAAATATAGATGTTTGTTACAGCAATATTAACTGATCAGGTTGTTCAACAGCCTCTCTTTTAGAAGAAAAGTGTCTAACACGGCAAAAACACTTTCAGCTCAAATACACATATTTTGGCCCCATGATGGGGTAGCATTTACCTGAAAATTTCATTTTCACTAAAAAAACACACACACAAAAACAAACCCGAGGAGGTTTATTGTTTTAGTTGTTTCATATATAGAAGCTTTTTTCTTCTAATAGAATCTTGATGTTGTTGCTTCCTTGGGGCAGACACCATATCTTCTACTTATTCCATTCAACAAGTATTTATTGAACCAGTGCTGTTCTAGGCATTGGAAGACCAGCAGTAAACAAGCCAGACAAATTCCTACCCTCACGCTGGGGTGCAGGGGACACAACTTAAATGTGTATGATGTCAAGGGCTCTGAGAACAGACCAGCAACAGGGGATTGAGAGAGCTGGGGCACAGGGAGAAAAGCAAAGGATGAATCGAGGTTTGAGGGCCTGAGAAACCAGTAGAAAGGAGATGCCATTGACAGATACGGGAAGTCTGTGGGAGGAGCAGGTTCACGGTGGGTAGGGGATGGGGAGCTTGGAACATGACTTCAATTTTGGACATTTTATTGAGAGGCCTATTGAACATCCAAGTTAAAATACCTACTATGCAATGGCTTATTTGAACTTAAAGTTTGGAGGGAGGTTGGGACTAGCAATATACATCAGCACGTCCACAGTGTTTAGTCAAGAGGTTGGAGCAGATCATCAAAAGGGTAGAAGTGAGTGGAAAAGAGAAGAGACATGGAAATCACGTCCTCAGCTGCTCCAATGATGACAAGTCTGAAGACAAGACAGAACCAACGACAATGAGATGCCACTTCACACCTACTAGGTTGAATTGTTGTTGTTGTTTTTTAAGGAAAATAACAAGTATTAGTGAGGATGTGAAGAAACTGGAGCCCTTGTGCTGGTAGGGATGTGAAATGGTGCAGCTGACGCTGTGGAAAACAGTTTAGTGCTTCCTCCAAAAGTTTATATAAAATTTCTATATGTCCATTAATTCCATTCTGGGTCATAAACCCCAAAAAGATTTGATAACAGGGAATCAAACAGATAATTGTACACTCATGTTTATAGCAGCATTATTCACAATCACCAAAAGGTGGCGACAATCCAAATGTCTGTCAAGAGATGAATGAAGAAACAAAATGTGCTACATACATACCATGGAATATCATTCAGTCATAAAGAGGAATGAAGTTCTGATATACGCTGCCATCTGGATGAACCTTGAAAACATTACGCTCAGTGAAGAACCCAGAACTAAAAGGACAAATATTGTATTTTTATACTTATATGAGGTATCTAGAATAAGTAAATGCATAGAGACAGAAAATAGAATAGAGGTTACCAGAGTCTGGAGGGGGAGAGGATGGTGGATTATGGCTTAATGGTTATAGAGTCGCTATTTTGGGTTATGAAAAAGGAAGTAGACAGTGGTGATGGTTGCACAACACTGTGAACATACTTAATGCCACTGAATTGCACTCTTAAAAATGGTTAACACGGTAAACTTCATGTTATACATATTTTATTATCACAACAGAAAAACTAAAAGGAAAAACAGAACTAACAGAAGAGACTGAGAAAGAGTGGCTAGTATAGGAGGAAGGGAACCAAGAGGGAGTGGAGACCAAGCAAAGAAAGTGTTTCATAAAGACGGAAATAATCATAAGGATTACAGGCTTCCTGAACGCAGGAAGACAGAGAAATGATGGTGGAAGAGGGTGGACAGCTCATAAAAGCTTATATTATTAACCTAATTAAAAGAGTCCTTGTCCTTGGAAGTTCCATTCAATTTCCACTGACCAATGCTATCAGCACAAATCTTGGCGTTACCGAGGCATAGTCCGAGTTATAACTAACTGTGGCAGAGTAACAAAAAGTGCAAGAGAGAGATCAAAGAGAGAGAGAAGAGAGAAGCAGTCAAACACTCCAGCACAGACACCATTTCTCCTGAGCCTAACATTAATGCTTTCATTCCCTGACCTCCAAAGTATGAAATTAATCTATCTGAAAAGAAAATAGGGGACAGGGTGCTGATTGAAACTAATCAATCAAGTTGGGGGGTGATTAATAGAAGGCAGTCTTGTATGTGCTGCAGGCGTATCTACGATGCAGGTTGAGAAGTGGCCGTTTTATAGTTCATTACATATCTGTGTGATGTTATTTATTGTTTACTTAAGCAATAGCAATTGAAGCACAGGCCAATTTCTGGGAATTAATGACCCACTGGGAGAGTCCATTACCTCTGGACATTAACCTCAGTCAGTTCACAGCTTTTCCAGGAAAATCCCTTTGAAGAACTATTTGTTCTCCATCCCCTGTCATCACATTTGAAAACAATATTTTAAATATTCCTTTACTCTAAGGTCATTGAACTATACTAACAGTTCTATGCTTTGGGAAGCAATAGTTTCTTTAGGACTAGAAAGGGAAAAGAACCACAAAGACCACCTCTTGAAGGCTTTCTGAGTTTATCCTCCCATAGACAACAACCTACAGAACAGAAGAAAAAGAAAAGTGAGTTAAAACTCACTTCAAATATTTCAATAGTCCTAGTTTTGAAATTCATATTTTAACTGAAGTATTTTCAGGGTTTGAAGACTCCCAAATATCTCCAGAGCTTAAAGCGTGAAGGAGCTCACAATTCTAGTGCTTTCTCTTGATGAGAGTACAAAGGAAAAAAATAAAGGAAACGTTAACAAAAAGAATTAATGTGATTAAAATACTGGCCCAATTATGAGGAACAATCTGTAAACAGCCAGAAGATGTGTCCGAAGGCTGAAATAGCTCTTAGTGTGTTATGTTTATAAAACTGAAATTCTACTTCCTCATTACATTTTCCAAAGCAAAAAATAACCAGTATTTACTGAGGACGGCATAATTCTGGCCATTACCAAGACAATGGTCCAGAGAATGTGAAAGCTGGACAGAACGTCAGTCCTCCCCAAGGCCAGGAGAAGTAACACCATTTGCCCAAGAACAGAGAGAACTCAAGCCTTCTCAATGTCTACTCCAGAGTTACTTGTACCCTAGCTTTGCTGACACCATTTAATCATAACAGAAATAATACTCATATATATGTATATATGTACTTACTATTGCCAGGTATTCCTCTAAGAACACCATATATTGACTTGTTTAATTTCCACTACCACACTATGATCTGGAGATGGCTATTTTTATCCCCATGTCATAGATGAGGAATACTGAGGCACAGGGACATTAAACAACTTCCCCAGGATTACCTCACTGGTAAATGGAAGAAGCAATGTCTGAAACCTTGGCCACTGGGCTCCACAGCTTATGCTTTTAACCACTATGCTAGCAGGAATCAGGAAAGAAATGATCTTAACTACACACTATTTCTAGCACCTAATCTAGCATTAAAAAATTAACCAACACTTGCATTATGCTTATTATGTCTTCTAAATATTAACTCACTGAACCCTTGTAATAACCCCATGAAATATCCTTATCACCATCCCCAACCTACAGATGTTCAAACTGAAGCAGAGAGAGGTTAGGCAACATGACCAACGGAGCTCACACAGCTGGGAATCTTCACAGAGCTGGTGTTTATACTCAGTCTGCCTCCAGAGCAGTTATCCTTGTCAGGACGCTGCTGTCCAACTTCCCAAGGTATCAAACACTCAAGTCAATGCCCTTCGATCATAATCCTCTGTCTTCCTTCTTCCGTTTCCCAAATGAGTCCTTAGGTTTCTCATCACCCCTACAGAAAAGGAGGAAGAGAGTGCCGAAGCATTTCCACACCATTCCAGTATACTGAATCAGTTTCTGCTAAGTTCATGTACATTCATTTGATGCAGTTGTTGGGTAGAGGTGAGATACGATGAGGAGAGAGACAGGAGAGGCGCTAGGAAAAGAGAATGTAAGAAGAGAAAATACTAATAGCTTGAGTTGAAACCCTAGCTATAATAACAATAATAGTTAACATGCATTTATTAAAACTTTACCTTCAAAAGCTTAGTCTGGCTGAGTAGAAACTTGATACTCATAATGCAGGTAATTTTCATGACAACCTTTTGGGGTAGATACTACTTGTATTCTCATTTCACAGATAAGAAAATTGTAGCTTAGGGAGGTTAATTAACTTGCCAAGGTCCCACAGACACAGTGGCAGAGTCACTTCTGAGATATGCTGGGAGGTGTTCCTTCCTGGCTGTGTTTAAGGGACTTTACTTTGGGTTCTCTCCCCAAAATCTCCAGGACTCAGGGATATGAAAGGAATTACGCATGTGGACCATTCCTATGTATGTACAAGTGTTATTTTTAATTGGGGGGGGGAAGGAATTTTGTTCAAACTCAAGGGTAAAACTGTAAGAAACATCATTATAAATGTACTTTTGTTAAGTCCTTATTGTCAGCGTGGCATTTCATACATACTGTCTCATTCACCTCTCCCATCACTGCTTGGCCATTTTACTTTCTCCTCTTTACAGATGACAAAACTATGATTCAGAGGCGTAAAGTGACTTGCTCAAGTTTGCACCATTTTATAGCAGATGGAACTGGTTCCTGTACCATGCCCTTCTTTCTGGAAATTTAGATACATGGGTATAACATGAAGTTAAAACGTAACAGGTCTGTTGAGAACTGAGAAATGAATCATAAGTATAATTTATCAATTTATACACACAATTTCTCTAGAGTCTACCCCAAAATATCCACATATAGCATCCATCTGGCAAGAATGTACTTCTGAGCCTGCAACACAGCTACTGAGGCATATTGAAAAGCCATAGGAGCCCTTGGGATGATGATGGGAAATGAACAGTGGATAAGAGTCCTTGATGTGTGAATATCCCAGTCCATTTCACCTCAAGACAACAGCCACATGACTCGGTGGACCTCCTTGGAGGAGCCACACCGTACGTGAGTGTCCATCCATACTAGCAAGTCCAAACACAGCATGGTGAGCACTCAGGACGTACGCAGACACCATTATGGGCTGAATTGTGCGATCTGCAAATTCACACGTTGAAGCCCTCACCCCCAGGACCTCAGACTGTGACTTATTTAGAGACAAGCCCTTTTCAGAGGTGATTTAGTCACAATGCGGCTGATACAGGGAGCCCTAATCCAATCTGACCGGGGTCCTCAGAAGAAGAGGAAATTCACAGACGCCAGGGGTGGGCACGCACCGAGGAAAGACCGTGTGAGCACACAGCCAGTAGGCGGCCATCTACAAGCCATAGAGAGACTCCTCAGAAGAGATTAAAGTTGATGACACCTTGGTCTTGGACTTGCAGCTTCCAGAACTGTGAGAAAATAAATTTCTGTTGTTTAAACCACTCGGCCTGTGGTATTTTGTGGTGGCGATATTAGCAAACTAATAAAGGCACCAAATTTAAGTCCCCAAACTTGCTTGCAATGTTTATCCAGAGCTTAAACACTGAAGTGTGACATATTTTAAAAATACTTTGCTAGCTTCCTGTCTGGAATGAAGGTTCTCTCCTCCCCTGTCTTGAAGTTCTGAGCATTCCACCTGTCCACCTGACTTCTAAAACTTCCAGGGGCGCCTCTTGTTTCATTTGATGTAGACTCACTTTTCCCCTTGGGAAGATTTTTAAATTAAATACCTTCCGAAGTTATCTGGAGTATTCCCAAATACTGAATTTGACATTTCAGTGCAAATTGCAAGTGAATACTTAGCAGCAGAGCTCATGTCCTGGAACTCAATTACTGTCCCGTGAAGGAGACAAGAAGGAGACCTGTGACGTCTCTGTGACTCATTATGAAATAAGATTGGAATTAACTCCAAATATCTTTTTTTTTCTTTGGTGATAACAGAGTATGTAGGCTCACCTTTTCAGAACAAAACTTTGAAGCATCTAAATCCAATTTAGTTCCTTTCAAAAACATTTATCATAATAATGTGTGCTGGGAGCAGACATATGGTAATTTAATGTAGACGCTGTGACATCAGGGGCATTTGGATTAGGCAAATTTGCATTGGAGTCATTTTAATTAGAAGTAAAATATGGCTTTTTTTTTTTAAATGAAGTAATGTTTGCAGTAAAGACTCAGTCTCTAACCTTCTCTTTTTGATGAACATAAGGGTGAGAAGAAGGACACCAGTGACAAAGAGATGGGGTGCAGTTGGGTGTGGGACCAATGTTTGGAAAGGGATGCAACTCAGGGTTCATGTCAGACTCAGTTTTCCACTTATTATTCGGTGATGAAAAACTTCGCGTTTTGACTCAACCCTATCAAAACAAACCAAATCAGAATGCTCCATTGAGGCCTGGCCCCGTGTTACCCTGGAGATACAATGATGAATAACACCAACCCTACAGCTAAGACACTTAGAATCTGAAAGTTGTTGTCTCCACTTAAACCCACTCATTTGACAGGGACAAATTCCGTTCAGATTAGAATAGGAAAAAAGGAAGAAGCAGAGGAAGACTATGAGGTGCTTTGGAAGCAGTGATTACCAGAACGTTGTGGTCACTTTTTACAATCAGGTTAGTAAGGGAAAGGGAAGGGAGTGAGGGAAACGACGGAGAATAGGAACCACGGCCACACACGGGGCTTTATCAGGCAGTGGGCGGGGTCATGGGCTTACATACTGCCTATCCTCAAGTCAGAATATTGCAAAGAGAGCATCTGGACTACCAAGAGCAGCATCCTTGAGAGCCAACACTGACCAGTTTAGCGAAAAGCTTTTCACCGAGTTGCCACAAACAGCAGCCTTTCAGCCTCAACCTACCATTTTTCACTCTTTTGAGGGTCTGTAAGCACCATTCAGAAGCCCTGATTTATCCTCAAGGCATTTACCTGATAAAATGTCAAGGAAACAAATGGTTAGTAACATTTACTCCCCAGAAAGAGCTGTCACTTTTAAATAAGTTTTAAATTTTAGAAAGGTCATTTCCCTATTCTACAAGTCCGCGATGACTCTCGGATGCCTGAGGATTTACGATCCGTTTTTATAAACTGTGTTGAGTGAACTTGACTTCAGTGCCGATCACTAATGAATTGCGGCATGGTTTCCTTTCATTAGGCCGCACACCAGCTCCTAAACCTTGAGCTCCTCCTCCCAGCCCATTAAGCTGTCCAAGGTCTGAAATTTATGTTTTAAAAGATGTTTGTTTCTCAAGACGAACTGCAAAATAAACATTCAAAGGGCTATAATAATTATGATTTAAGAAATAAAAAACAAACCATCTTAGAATCGACATTGAGCCTCAACTTCTCCTACAATCCACTCCATTTGTAAAAACAATGAACAAAACCCCAAAACCCCCTAAGTATTCAATAAATCGGATTTTTAAAAAATCTTCACGGCAGCCCCACTTCATATCAGATTTAGGATTAACATGGCCCAAAGAATGGTGCATAAAATCATCACAGGTTTATGGTTAACGCAATTAGTCAATTAGTGCTAAAAGACTCAGATTTCCTGAGTCAGTACTCTATCACTGGAGTCATGCTGATACTCATAAATTAGCGTGGACTTAACGCGGAAATTGTCCCTTTGACTCAGATCCTTAATCTCTTTCCCTCAGTGGGAAAGGAGATCCTCCTTTACTGCACAGACCTCAATCTGAACTGATTCTAGATCTTTAAAAAAAAACATTAAAGTACAGTCAATACTAATGGAAGGCAGCGGGGACCAAGATAACCTCAAAAGGCAGCAAATCAGAAATGTGTTTAGCTTTGGCTAAATGGAGATTTCAGACGGATAAACTGGGAGCTGATCTGACTCTAATCCCCAGCTACATACCCGAGCATCTCTCTTTCAATCTTAAAATCATCCCTTGGTTCCAACTAAGAAACTAAAGCCAGTAAGAATTCAGTCCATTCCCAAGGCACATGTCTTTCTACAGCAAAAATGAAGGATTCTGATCAGTGACACGAAGTGTTAGTTACTGTGGGGATTTCTGGGCATCAAGTGCCACCTGATTCACCACACTCTCAGTATAATTTACTCTTCGGTGACATTTTAAATAGATTAAAGAAAGAAAAAGTATAATTTCCATTTCCAAGTAGTGAGACAGACCAAGAAAACAGACTCATTATTGGCTGATGGCAGAACTGGATCCCAATTTGTGGCCAAATGTGCCAAATACATTCTAAATCCATAACCTCCTAAGCATGGCGAATAGAAACTTTGCAGTGATATGTGGAAGTCCATCACTATACCAAACCGTGTGAATGTTATCATTTAGACCTGGGGAACACATTACTCACATAAACCTTCAAAGGTTATGATGAAGCTTTCTTCTAAGAAAGGAAAATAAACATGTACAAATTATTATAGCTTAGTAACCTGTTTTCCCTTCCCAGGGTCAGGCAGCAGAGGACAGTGGTACTATGTCTGATTCCACTATCACTGAATAATAAAGTGATTTCTTGTGTGTTTGGGAAAGGAGCGGGTGGGAGAAATCAAGAGCAGGGAGAACAAATAATTGCAATGAAATGCTTTATAAAAGCTCCCATTTTATACACTTATATCTATATTCAAGAAGGGCAAGGAAGAAAAAAATAAGACAATGAATTGAAATGTAGGAGATTAATGCTATTTAAAAAAAAACAACAGTAGAGTTTCACTCTCTAGAAGTGGCCTGAGAACACTTGATCGACCCTGATTTTTTTTTCAGACTAATAGATAATAATGACTAACACTTAGCACCTACAAAGGGCCACAGTCTCTGTGCATAACGTGTCTAAATTCATGTCATTTTCTCAAGGACTCAGTGAGCAGCTAGAACTATTATACCTCCTTCACAGGTGAGCTCAGAGGCACAGCACACTTAAAAGACTCGCCCAAAGTGACCCAGCTAGGAAACTGTGAAACCAGGATTAGAACACAGTCTAGCTCCGAAGTCTCTCATTCACTTGCAATCATGGTCACTCAACGGCTCATTCGAGACAAAATGGACAATTTCTGTGCATGCATGATACAGGATTTTTTAAACCACCATTAACTGTTTTAATAATCTCTAACACATAAGCAGAATATAATGGAGGAAAATAAGGGGGAAAAAGTTTATAGCTTCTCAATGGTGTTTAGCACCAAGTGCAAGAAGACTGATTTGGAGAGAGACCACGTGGTTCACCACCACACAACGGTATGCAAACATTTTGTTGGAGGCCAATGAGTACCTGGAGATGGGGATGCTAGCGAAACCCCAGTGGGTAAGAACCCACACTCTTACTAGAGCTGAAATCAAACCTTAGCTTTAACCGTGACCATTTTCTAGGTTTGACCATGAGCAACGGATTTGACTTTACTGAGTTCCAGTCTCTATTTTGGTAAAATGGGGATAATGACACCCTCATTTCATAGGGGTTACGGAGTGAATAACTGAAATCATATAGTAAAACCCTCTATCACAGTGCTTGGCACACAGCAAGAGTTTAGTTCAATGCTGTTATTGTTGTTATTATTATTTTTGCTATTTTTCTTTGAACATCTGTTGATGTTGAATAAACTTAAGGTACCAGTATTCCTAGCTGATATACAGCATCAATAAAAATGGCATTATATTTACTACTTTGTTTCCATATATGAATAAAATTTATTTCTTAATTTAATTTTAAATGCATTTGTTAATTGTATCAATGCTACATGTGCACATAGCTAATATCAGTTCCTGCTAAATGGCTTATGACAAAAAGAAGCTTACTCTCTCTCACTATGCCCACCTGCCTCCATCCATTTCAAATGTTTTCGCTGTTTCCTGCGCCATTCACCTCCACTTTTCTAAATGCTATGCTTGTGCTTCTATTTGCAATTTAACAGACTTACATAGGGAAAGTTCCGTGCGCCACCCAGGCTCTTCCTTTAGGACAGGCACTCACTCATTCACCCAGCTGCTGGGAATGGGACTGCTGACTCTCAGCTGAGACTCTGTGACCGGCTCTCAGTTGTAAAAAGCCACTTTGCCCAAGGTCACCCCACCCCCACCATCTTAGCTCAGGCTGCTATAACAAATACCATAGACTTTGTGACTTAACCAACTGCCATTAATTTCTCAAGAGTCCAAGATCAAGGTGCCAGCAGATTCAGTTCCTGGTGAGAGCTCTCTCCCTGGCTTGCAGATGGCCGCCTTCTCACTGGACCCTCACATGGTGGGCAGCCCATGGGCTCTTGTGTCTCTTCCTCTTTCTGTAAGAGCATTAATCCCATCATGAGGGCTCTATCCTCATTTCCTCATCTCCCACCTGTAAATACCATTGCATTAAAAATTAGGGCTTTTGGGGAGGTAGGTAATTAGGTTTGTCTGTTTATTATTTAATTAAACAGAGGTACTGGGGATTGAACCCAGGACCTCATGCATGCTAAGCACAAGCTCTATCCCTGAGCTATACCCTCCCCCTAGGGCTTCTTAAATATATGAATTTTGGGGGGACACAAATATTCAGGCTACAGAACTCCCTTGCAGCTGCGCATCTCTGATGAGGGGTGGATTCTGAGGGTATAATGACCTGGCCCCCTTGAATTAAGGCAGTACCACTCTGAGGGCGCCATCTCAGCTCCAGAGTGAGACCGTTGTTGTGACTGCATCACCAGCACAATTCAACTCCTCCCTCCGGCCAATCCTGCTTCCTTCAGTTCTCCTCAAGTGTGGATCCCAAGGGCTGTCCTCAGTAAACTTCCCAAACAGAATGTGTTTCCCAGGGAACCTAGGACATGGCAGACTTTCTGTCATGGCAGTGAACCTAACCCACGCACACACTTCCCTTCCTCTAATCCTCTCAATACAGTTATATCACAACTTTCCGTTAAATCAATAGCCACTGTTTGCATCACTATGACAATGAAATACTGCTCACGGCAGAGCCAGATAGCATCCTGTGGTTACCAGACCTTTCTCATGTGCATTCTGTTCTGTCTTGGACTTAATAAAGCCACTGCTTGTTCAACTGCTTAACTTCTATGAACCTTTCTCTCCTTTCTCTCAGTGCGTCAACGGATCTGTCAAATGCTTCTCAATACATTTTGCAAATCTTATACATAATAAATACTCTAGCAGCTCTGTTTGGTTCTTGAATACTTCCCTCCTGCAGCCCTCCACCTTCCCGCTCTAATAGGTACCTATTTCCCTGTACAGATGTCAACCTGACAATTCCTTTTCACATTCTTCTGTGTCAGAACTTCTATTTCAGAAATCTTGGGCTATTCCTTTGTTTTGCTGGAGTTTACTCTCCAGTAGCTTCCCCCAAGAAAGCATTCATGGGACATATATTTCGGGAGTACATCCACATCTGTTATTCTCCACTCATGTGTGATTGACAGTTTGATCGGGCATACAGTTCTTGGTTGAAAAATCATTTTTTCTCTGAATTTCCAAGTTTTCCTTTATCCATCTAGGAAAACTTAATGGAAAGGCCAGAGTCATTCTGATCCTCTCTTCTTTGGATATGAATGACTAATTTTCTCTCAAAGCTTAAGAAAATATTTTTTATTCCTAGTGTTCAGAAATGTTGTGATGATGTGTTTCGGGTTAGCATTTTTGAAATTCGTTGGGCTGGATGCTTCTTTGTGCACCTGTTTCATCTGGATGGTTGTATTCTTTTATTCTAGAAAATTCTTCTTTATTATTTCTTTGATAATTTTCTCCTCACTGTTTCCTCTCACCTCTCAGAAATTCCTTATGGTGGGGATAATGGACTTCTTAGGTAGATCTTGTAATTTTATTTTCGATTTCTGATCTTTTATTTCTACTTCCTGGAAGAGTTCATTCATTACATTATGCTCCGACCCTTTTATGCTATTTTTTTCTTTTGATTACTATATTTTAAATTTTCAAACAGCTTCTTGATCTCTATTTCTTTTTCAGAGCTTCTTGTTCTTATTTTATGGACATAGTCCTCAAATCTGTGGAAGTTTTGAAGTTTTCTTCTGCTCCCTGCAAAATTCTGTTTCCTCCATGTTTGTATGTGTCTTTCTCTCAATTTGAGGCTTTCCTAAAATATTGGGTGACAGTTGCTTTTTTTTAATATTTACAGTTGAGGTGTGTCTTTATTTATCCCTGGGGCTTATGTCAGCCTTCAACTGGTGTCCCTGAGTTTCTCTAGAGAAAAGAGCTCTCGTATACTCCAAGGAGAATAAATTGGGGAGAAGATCTGATGTACACCTGTTGTGTGTGAGTCTTTCCACCAAAGCTGCTTTTTCAATCCCCTGCCTCATCTCAGCCTTTAGAAGTACCTGGTATCCCCAGGTGGAGTTCCAAGGAGCATGATGACTAATTTCTTGGTGATCTTGTCCTCTGCAGGCTGGGTGGGAATTTCTTCTGCTCTGATGAGTCAATTACCATCTGTCATCTTGCTTTAGTAATGATTGTTAAAATATTTTCCACCATTGCTTTCTCTCTGGTTCTCTTTGCCCTTGTGAATTAGTATCAGAAAGTTCTCCTGGTGCACTTTAGCTGGGTTTGCAGAGGGAAAATGCATGTGTGGGCATACTGTCATTTTTAATGAGAAGCCCTATGTTTTATTTCTGAATATGTGTTTATTATTTTACATGCCTTATGATGGTAAGTACATTTTAAAACAAGAATTTATGAGCGTCTTCTTTTATAAACTTTGAGAAAATAGTTCACTCAAGGTGCAAAGCCAACAAAAGAGAGTTTTCTCTTTAAAGGCAAAAAATGGGGGAAACCACCCAAGTTTTCAAAGGGGTAGTGACAGCTACATTATAAAACTCAATACATTTTTTTAAAAATGTGTTGTTAAATACCTTTCTTTACAGAGCCATTTAGTAAAGTAAAATACGTAGGCAAAAATACACATTGTTCATTTTGCACAGAGCAGTCAAGCTTAGACAAGAAATCTTGACATAATATTTCTATCACACAAACCTCCAGAGAGAGACAGATGCTAAACTAGAAATGATATCACTTTGTGCAAACAGGGGCAGTATTCAGAATGATGATATCAAACCATGACACACAGCAAGACACATGGAAGAGAAGGCAAAAGTCCAATCTCAACATCAAAGGTGATCAGCAAATAATTGAATGGACATGGTTACATGATTAAATTGTATCAGGTACAAGATGTATAAACAGAAAATAAGAAATTAGATCATGTGATAAAGTAGAGGCTTTCTTTTACAATTCTCAAAATTGTTTCTCTGTGGTTTTATATGTAAGAAAAATGGGTGAGAGTGAAATTCAGATGAAAGGACTAAAGAATACAGGATGTGTGGGGGACACCTAAGTCATTTCTAGTAGAGTTAATGCTCTGCCAGATGTAATGACATCTATAAATTATTGAAACTTCCAGCCTTGTAGTAATGATTTGGTAATAAGTCCGAATGCATTGGGGTATGAGAGAACATCAAAATATTACACTGAGTTTTAAATGTTATTGTTTGGTCCAGAAATTATTTCAGTAAATAACATCTGGTGAAAATAATTATCCTGCCTTCAAGTTGCAAAAATGATGAGATATTCTGAAGAAGATTAAATACAAATTTCATATTTGTTTATTTTAAGAATTCAAGAATAATCTTAAAAGTAAAAGTGGAATGCTACTACATGTGAAATGATGGAGGGCAGGCCCATCTCTGGCTTCTGACCTGTCAGTTTTATGTCTTCATTTTATGACACTGGCATGAAGCCTGAGCTGAGGGCTCAGATAATACATATACTGTGGAACTTGGGGTATTTACAATCAGAAATTTGCAGCTTCATCCATAAATATCAGTTAACATAACTGAGTTATTTATGACATACTCTCCTAGTTTGCATTGTATCCTAGAATCACATTTGCTACCTGTCCATTGGGGACTTAAGGTCCTTCATTTGGATGAAAGTAAGAAAAATCTCTCAAAAACAAAACAAAGTACTCTGCATATGTGTGTGTGTGTGCGCACGCGTGCATGTCCATATGTGTACCCAAGTTTGTGTGCCATCAACCAGGGTGGGGTAGGTGAGGCACTCCTTTCAAGGGAAAATCTAAATGGATGCCCCCAAATCTTGGAAATCATGATAAATAACATTTTAAAAATCAGTATTAATGCAAAAAAACTACACAGTACAACAACTAAAGGTAATGAGTCCCAGATGGGATCCTGGAAGGACATCAGGTAAAAACTAAAGAAGTGCAAAACAAGTATGGACTTAAGCAAATTAAAAAAAAACACACGATAAACAAAATGTTACAATTTTAAATAAAGACAACTATATCACTGATTTTCATCTTTGCATCAAATTCCAACATATCTTGACATGGCACTGGTGTGTGCTTATGTATTTATCTATTAAGGCTTTTTTTGTTGTGTTGTGTGTTCAAAAATAAACAAAAAGGTTGTCAGATGATAACTAATATCTATGTGATAGAAAAGTTAATAATGGTACCAATGAACACTATTATTTATCTAAATAGCTAAACTCCCCTGAACACAGGAAATATCTTATATTTTACTGTGCCCATCATATTAACTAAAACTTCAATATTTTACACAAACTACCAAATAAATATTTGGACTAATACGGGGCCTGGGAGAGTCAGGGGTAAAGCAGTAACTAGAAATAAAGAGCCCTGAGTTCTAGTTCTGGTTCTGCCACTGCCCAAGGCAAAGCACTTAATTTCAGTGGGACTCAAGGATCTTGTCTACTCAATTGACTGAATTGCATTATCTCTAAAGTTTCACTACTCTAAGAGTTTATGGATTTGTGATTTTGTAATTTACTTTTTTCAGTTAGGAACAATTTATTAAGAAAATCATATTAAATAAAATACTACAACATAAAGAATTGGTCTTCTCACTGCTATTTATTTGATATCATCAAAAATAGAATTAAAGGATGTAAATCATCACAGAATCTGTAAATTCTGAGTAGGCAAAAAGCTGAACATGGTATTGTGGCTCCAAACTGGAGATCTTAAGAGATCGGAACACTAACTCCAACAGCTGAAATGGACAGATACACCCTTGGTATCCCAAATACATACTGTGAGTGGAATTTCCTATTAAAAGTGTAAACACATAGTTATTTGCTTACTAACTAGTCCATAAAAGTCTACTTTAAACCTGTGATTGACCTGATTTAAATAGTCTTGTAGAATCTAACACATTTGTAACAATTATTTCATAGGAAAAAGTACTTAAAGTTCTAAAACTACCACATAAATTTTATAATACAACCACTATTGTATAACAGTTACATTATAATTAAATAAGTGATTTTCTAGAGAGAATTCTATACCGTATTATAAAATGTTACAGGCATTGTGCTTCTTATGGGGAACTATATTCATTATCTCACAGTAACGTATAGTGAAAAAGAATATGAAAAGGAACACACGTATGTTTATGTATGACTGAAACATGATGCTGTACACCAGAAATTGACACAACATTGTAAACTGACTATACTTCAATTAAAAAAAGAGAAATGCAAAAAAAATTGTTTTTTTTTTAATTGAAGTTTAATCAGTTACAGTGTGTCAGTCTCTGGTGTACAGCACGATGCCCCAGTCATACACATGTAACATATATTTATTTTCATGTTATCCAGTCAAAAACCATATCTTGCCTTACACACTCAGGTCTCTAATTTTCTCTAATAATGTCATATGGAGGCCATAAGATCCTCATTTTTGGATGCCACAATGTAACATAATAAATGATAATCTATCTCATCACTTACTTCTAACAAGCAAGTTTATTACATTTAAAGAATTTAATAAAATAGTTAGCATAACATACTACAATATGCCTTAGATCCCTCTAGGGTGTATATTATCACTTGAGTATTTTGTGGAAATGGGAGATTTAAAGCTTAAATTAAGTAAAAAGTTTGACTCAAAGATTATGCTGTAAATAAATGAACTTTTCCACAAAGTCACAAAATAAAAGTTGTAAAGGATTTTATTTGGATAATTGTTAAATTATTTATAACTAGAATTATTTAATGTAAACTGCTAAAGGGTTTTTTAAAATGTATTTTATATTTTTCCTGTAGGTAGCATAAATATTATTTTTGTACTTCATTTGAATTCAAAATACTTTGTCAAACCATCTCCTTTCGTTCCCCACACACAGAAAGGTAAATGTATCTGCCTATTATTTTTTTTCCCACTAATTCTGATTGAATAGAGGCCAACAGAAAGCTACAGAAATCGTGAAGGATACAGATCAAAGCAGAAGTGCAGGCAAAGCAAATACAGGAGCTTAGCTACAGCCCATATTCCCGAATCATTCTAGATATTAACATACTTACGCTGTCCCATTTATCTACATTCACGTGACTATAAATAGTGAGAAACAGTCACTAAAATTCAACATCAGAGTTTCCAATATATAAAAAGGAATTCCCTCTTTGTGTGTGTTCCTATCTACAATGCATCATGATGCCTTAAGACAGAGACGCTGTACTAAGTAACTTGTAAGCTATTAAAACAGCACCTAGTTAGCTCCATGCCAAAAGCGATGGCTCTGCCTCATGTAGGTTTACTGACTTTGTTCATTCTTTTCAGGCTCGGTGTTTTAAAAGTTACAATATTACTAATTATGATGTCTTTATCAAAGACAATAAAAAAATACCCAAATAAATCCCATAAACTTTTGGATTGTTGTGGCAGTTTTAGTTATGGTGTGCATTCATATAAAGCTATTATTAAGAGACATCCAAACTTACACCTCAACTGTCTACCACCACTACACAGATGGTGGTGGAAAGGGGCCCTGTCATTTAAATGAGTCACCGTTTTCATCAATATGCTCATTGGTTACCAAGCAAAGCTAAGCTACATCTGAGTCATTATTTTCTGGCCTCAGTTATGAAAAATGATCCATTGATCTCTGTTGGTACACATCTAACTCCCTTTTTCTAATCTGTGTGTTTACCTAAAAAGCTGAACTGTGTCATCTGGACGTGAGCCATTTAGAAAGATTAGATGCAGTCCTATTTATTTTTCTCCAATTTTGAGCTATATTTCACCCAATGTAGTCATAGGGAAAGAACAGAAATGGAATTTTCCATGAGGTTGTACTCCACTCAAGAAGAGCGATGCTTTGAGAATCCACATATTCTGTGTGGTATTGAAAAAAAAAATGAAATTGCATCTGACTTTGTTTTTCCAAACTCCATTTGTGCTTTGGTCTTAAAGTAAGATCATACTGAGGTCCTGGAAATAATCCATATAGAATACACTGATTATTCCATTTTGAAAATATACTGCCAAAAGCTGACTTCCCTTCATTGACTGCAGATAATTCCCCCATTACTCCTGCGTTGGGAACCCAGACTTTGAGAAAGAGCTCTTTATTCTGAGAGTTGGCAGTTGTATCTTTGGTAAAAAATTAAAAACAACACACACACACACACACACCCCTTGCCAACAAAGACAACAGCTTCCTCTTTTGATCTATTAATGCTATCAGACCATTGTCAAAACCAAACAAGAGTTACTGGCCAAAAAGACTATGTCCTGGCCTGTGCTGAGACACAGCTGCAATTCAGTTGGCCATGCTAGGCCCCATCTGTAAGAGCTGGATGCTTGGTGACCCTGGCCAGTCTGAAGCCTATTTAAAGAAGCCCGAGAAAGCTAGGCAGACAGATGGTAAAGCAATACGATAATGAAGAAAATCTAGCTTATGCTGATGCTTATTTTGCCTTCCAAGAGGATGCTGTACCTCCCAAATAACACTCCACAATGGGACATCTATCACTCATAGGCATGCAAACATTTGTGCTCAAACACAAAATATCAGTTAAGGTGGTCATAAATTTCATCAAATGTAAACAGAACACAACAGGCAGCTACTATGACAATTAGCATACACGCTGCGTATAGCAATTATTAAGTAAGGAATTACAATTTTACTCCTTAGCCCCTACCTCTGTTTTCTCATAAAGAGATTGTTGTTGTCGTTGTTTCTTTTATTTTATTTTTGTTATGGGACTTAGCTTCAGCGGAACCAAAGCTATTAGAAATAATGGGTTAAACCAAATGCAGCTCAAACATCACTATGGCCTTCTCCCTCTGGGCACCCCAGGAGGAAGGAAGAAATACTCAAGGAACTGAAAGGCAACTGGCATCCTGGAGAAGAGTTGCAGGAGAGGGACTGCAGGAGGGGAGGTCAGGTCACTATACGGGGTTGGATATAATCCTAACGGTAACTGGAAGACACTAATGAGTTTTGATCGGGGGAGATCACGAATCCATTTACATTTTAAGGCCTACCATTCTACTTGCTGGATGGAGAATGGGTTGGAGGAGACTAGAAAAACCAACGGAAGGAAAACAGATTAGGAGATGGTTGCATTTTATTGCAAAATGAACAGTCCAGCTTGAGGCTGAAATATCAGAGTGTTTGCAACTGAGCTAATAGGTGGAGGGACAGGAGGGCAGCAGGCTGGGATCCTAGCTCTCCCTGGCATGCCTCATTTCTTTATGAAGTTGCTTTTTGTGCCTTAACTCTCAGTGCCATTATGATTTATGACTGCATGAAATCCTTTAAATTAAGATTTGTTTGATTGTCTGTTTCTATTAAGGTGACCATAATAGCAATTTTCCTTTTTCCAAACAAATGTTGTGCAGAGCGCTGCAACTCAGAGCCTGTGTATGGACCATGACAGTGATTAATTTCTGTCGCTAAATTCTTTATTTTCTATAACTAATTTAAGATAGCTGCCACTTTTTAATAACTAAAGGATATAAATCCAGCAGGGTATTTTTCTTAGGTAATTGATATAACATCTTCATATTAGTGACGATAAATTATGGCTCTGTTACCCCATTCTGTCACCTAGCAAAGCTGCTCAAAGTATGTACAGCCAGGCTGCTGCTGTGCAGTGGTGCATACAATTTCTCCTCAACTAAACAACAAATCGTAGAGCCAAACACTGTCTAAACCCATAATGTAGTCAGGATTTCATTCAGTTGAATAAAAAAGTCACTGGTCTTACAATGCTGCTTGGTGTGGTAATTTTTTTTAAAAGGTGAGAGCTTACCAACCTAAAGAAGTCACTCTATGAACAACAAGCATAGAGAACTATATTCAATATCTTGTAGCAACTTATGTTGAAAAAGAATATGAAAATGAATATATGTATGTTCCTTTATGACTGAAGCATTGTGCTGTATACCAGAAATTGACACAACATTGTAAACTGACTATACTTTAATAAAAACAGATTTTAAAAAAAGTCACTCTAGGTAGAAAAAATACTGGGGCCGGACAGGGGGAGAGTATTAATCTACTTTATTTTACCAAAAAAAAATTGAGCTTCCCAAATTTCCCTATCAGCAAATAGGGGAATAAAATTTCTCAAGACTCCTGAAGATTAAAAAACATCCAACCCTGATCATAAATTTCTTCTAAGTGGAGGCAATGCTTCTCAGCCCATTCACATACCACTTCATGAAAGATCCATCTACAAACATCTATGACTCTTAAACAGAATCTCTTGCTATGATACAAACAACAGCAGGGAACTGAAGTACCAGAACTGATGCCAGCTGAGTCAATGGATTTTGGATTACACTAGTGTTGGCTTAATATGTAACATAATTCTGTCCCTTAACCAAATAGTGGGGGGGGGCAGTTCTAACCAGTCTCAAGATGGCATCCAAAGCACTCAGAGAGAATGGGGACATCTGTGAGTATTTATACCCATAAAAACATATCACTCCATTCTTACATCAAGGAATACCAGCTGCAGATGAAGGAGGGTCCCTGATATGATGCTATCAATCTCAGTCATTGGCAGCAAGGACACCTCTACAGAAGCACCCTGAATACTTACATACAACTGTAATTGATTACATTTAACTTTATATGATTTGTAGATAAATGATGACTGCATGTTTATGCAAAGTGTCTCCATAAAGAAATGAGACTAATTTTCTTCTTGAATAGCTTGCAAAAGCAGGGGAGAAATCACATTGCAGCAAGAATATATGGCAACATGTTTCAACGAGCAGTAAGCAGTATTTCCAAGTTCAGCCAGTCAACTGTCATACGCTAACAGGTGCAGTGAATAGTGCTTTCTGTCAGAACAAAAACGGGTGATCACTAAAAGCAAAAAAATTAATGTTGAGTTCTGTGTGATAAATCTTCAACATGAAGCCCCTTGACATGACAGAATAAGCTTTCAGGAACGAAAAAAAAAATGTGAAGCGTCACAATTTTGGTCTCAAGAAACTTTTTAAAAAAGGTTCTGGAAGATGTTTATGTTGCTACACAAAATGATTATCTAGTGTCTTTGGGATTCATTCATAAAAATGTCAAAGATCCTGTTAATCTAATTAAGACATAAATGGTGGCTAAGGGCCTACATTTAAGCAAAGAAGAAATAATGATAAATACTATGGCTGAAAAGGATATTAATGTTCATTCAGTCCAGTCTCCTCTTTTTACAGATGAGAAAACTAAGACCAAAATCAAATGTCTCCTAAATGGTAGAATTAAAGCTAGTTTCATTTGTTCTGAAGGAACTGTCATGGGAAAAGTTTTCTGAAAAGATTATGCTGAGTATTTTGGATGACAAAAAACAAATAATATGGGTCATTTTCTTTCACCTTCAAAAAAGAGTAGTCCACTTTAAAAATTTTTTAAATATGTTAAAAATATAACCTAGATATAACATGTTCAGTGTCTTTATTGGAAACTCTCACATCCTCAGGATCCAAAAAACACATGTATCAAAATTCAAATTGAACACCAAGATTTCTTTCTTGATATCTGGTTTTGTCAAAGGACAAAATCCTGATTTCGGTATATGCTGTATGTTGTGTCACATGACCAAATCAGTTTTAAGATGTCAACATGCTAAAAAGTACCTCAACCTTTAAGGAATTCTACATGGGACTAAGACCAGGGGTCATCTTCTTCATTCCAATAATTCTTTGGCTCAAAACATGGTTCTCAGCTTATCCAAATGCTCACAAATGTGACAAAGGTTCCAAAACTGTCTCAAGAAACAGTCCTATTACTAGACAAATTTGTATTATCTGCTCAAGGAGACTAGTTTGAAATGGGAAGCATTCAATGGGGAAGGTAAAAAAAAAAAATGTTGGTTTTAGAACTAAGTCAGTTCTAAAACATTCTAAATTCAAACTATCTCATTTAATTTATATGTTTATATATAACATATAAAATATTTATATATATAAATACATAAATATTTTTATTTATATTAGCCCCATTTCTACAGTTTAACTGTGAACTCTGAAACACTATTCATTTTTAGAGCTCCCTATGGTCTCTAGAAAAATGGAGTGTTCTGTACACAGCCTGCTTTCAGTAAGGGTTACTGACACAACGATCTTAAACTCTTCCAAGTGGAGTTCTGTCCTCAGAGTCTGGAACTGTGTGTGATGGATGTGAGGAGTGGGGAAGCATATGTTTAAATACCACTAACCCAAGCAGGCCTCCTGCATGATGGGGCTGGAGGGGTAATAGTGCTGAAGTGCACAGTTAAAAGACAGGGTTTGACCTTCGTATCTTTAACAGAAAACTCATTCCATCTTGCAGAGCAATCTTCTGCATTTTCCCACTTTCTAGGGGAAAAACAAAGACATCAAAATTTAGAGTACCGGTGACTGCAGTTAAGATATACTTATATTTTATGCCAAAGGTCACTTTTGTGCTCCTCAGCCATGCTTGGAGCACTGAGAGCACAGCTGGCCTTCCGCACCAGCAGGTTCCACATCCAGGGATTCAACCAAAGGCAGATTGAAAAAAAAAAAATTCCAGAAAGTTCCAAAAATGCAAAACTTGAATTTGCCTCTTGCCAACAACTATTTACATAGTGTTTACATCGTATTGGGTATACGTCACCTAAGTTTAAAGTATACAAGAGGATGTGCGTTGATTATATGCAAATACTCTGCCGTTTTATACAAGGGACTTGAGCATCCATGATTTTGGTTAATGAGGGTAGGGTAGGGGTAAGGGGAATCCTAGAACCAATTCCTCACAGGTACCAAGGGATGACTGTATTGTACTAGTGAGAGTGAAGCAGCTATAACTACAGGGGTGTGCATGTGTGCGTGCATGTGTGTGTGTGGTGATTGCTCATTCAGTGTATGCCTATGGCCTGATCAGCAGTGTGCGAGGTCCAGATGAATTCCTCCACTCCTGACCAGGGCCGGCCCTCCACGAACACCACACTCCCCCGTAAATGCACATTGCAGTGGTGCTGCAGCTAAGGGAAGAAGCATTGACTTTCTGAATGTCAGAATCAACACTGATAACAGGGTTAATGCTGAAGCAAATGCAATGACTGTCATGTTTCTTTGTCAAAGTTAAATCGGTCATACTCTCTGTAAAATCAAATGAAACAAGCATCACATTCCAATTCTGGGATATTCTGACAGTTTACTGCTATAGGGCAGGAAGGCAAAAATAAATGCAGTCACCCACAAATTGCTTCCAATTGTCTGAGAACTCCTTAAGTACATAGTAAGTAGCTCTAAAAGCAGAAATCTGGATTCCAAACAAATTCCAACATGCTTCAAATTGCCTCCTAACATATTTCTTTGGGGAAATGCTTAAGCGTGGAGGTCTCCTCTAGTGAGTCTCTGTCCCTGCCTGCCTTAACTGAGCCCGTCATGAGGTCAGAACACACCAGTGTGTCACCAGAGGACCCTCTATGGTGTCATCCTCAGTGCCAGTACATGTAAATATGATACAGTTTCAGGGAAATACGACATAATTAGAGGCTATTATCATGCAGCCCTCTATGAGCCCTAATTTGCATGTTTCCAATAAAAGTACATAGCTCGCAGTGAGCACACACAGGCTGTCATTTTTTTCAATACTATAATTATTACTTGCAAAGCTTGAAAAATATCTCTATCAATTCCAGAAAAGGTTTTGAGAGAGATTACTGCAAATGACGATGGGATAATTAAAATTTCTTTCACTTTCCAAAAATTTCCATCATGGCAATATATTGAAAATTTCATAAGTACATAAATCATGGATAAAAAAAATCATATTATTAGGCTTAAACTTGGAGGAGTTTAAAAAATACTTAAGAAAGACTGGGAACAAATGTCACAATGAAACATGATTGCATTCATTGGAACTTGGTATCTCACTCTTGTTTGTGTTTTTATTAAGGTATCAGTTTATTTTTAAATCAATGGTGATATGAGTTGGATTCTGCACTTACTAGAAAGGCATAACAGAGAAGATTTTAAATCTAGACTTCAAGAACAAGGTGCTTTTATCCTCAGTTTTGCCACAGAAACATAAGGAAAAATACAAAAATATGTTCTTGTACTACTATTATTTCTATCATATAAAAAAATTAAAACACAGAGCCAAGGATGTAGCTGGTTTTAAAATTATGATATAAGGCTACAATAAAATCTAATCAATTGATATTTAATATAAATGAGAGTTTCAATTAACATTTATTACCATCTATTACATTATCAGATTTTGTAAAATTATTTAGGTACCCATTTTATTTATTATACGTATTTATAAATTATTTACCGTAAGTCAGCTCAGATCTTTTCTGGAAAAAATGAACAGTCATAAAAGTATTATTCTTGAATCAAAAGAAAAAAAAAAGAAAGTTCTTGGCAAGGGGAGAGTTAGCTTCTCTGCCGAGCAGAGACCTTAATTCTTTTGCATCTAGTAACAGGGCCAGGCCTCAGTCATCTGATTTGATCAGTTTCTTTATGGGAGTTAATAATCTCACCTCTTCTAGGACATAAGCTCCTGAAAATCAAAGATTCTCTCTACACTCCTTGAGGGCCATGAGTGTTCAGCATGCATTAATTATAACCATCACTGACTGCCATTTTTTGGCCATTTCAATAATTCTTCTGGAACTTTGTTATAAACTCTTAGTTAATCTTGATCATTCATTCACTCAGCAAGTATCTGTTGAGATTACTAGTACCAGGAACTGTTCCTGGCATTAAGGATACAGCAGGAGACATCCCTACTTTATAGAAACAATCCCTACGTTTTGGGTGCTTATGTTCTAATTGGGAGACAAATGGAGGGAAAAACACTGTAAGTAAATAAAGTATATAACATGCTAAATGGGTGAAAGATAAATGAAAAATAATAAAGCAGGGAGGATTATGGAGAAAGAGGGAGTTGAAACTTTAAATCCAGTGGCTTTATAAGGGCTTACGAGAAAACAACATTTAAGAAAACGCCTGAAGGATATCAGGGAAAGAGCTTTCCAAGCAGAGGAATCAGCAAGTGCAAAGGCCCTGAGGTGGGAACAAGATTGCTGTGTTCTAGGAACAGAAAGGAGATCAGTGAGTTGGAGCAGTGATTCGGTCCCCTGCCCAGCAGCAGCAACATCTGAAACTTTGTTAGAAATGCAAACTCTCAGGACTTCTTGGTCATAAACTGAGGCTGGAGGCTGGGGGCAAAATGGGGTTCAGCCATCTGTGTATTGACAATTCCCTTGCCAGCTATCATGACCACATCAAAGTGTAAGAACCTGGTCTGAAGCAAAGTGAACACAGGAAAGGTAATAGCAAATGAAGTCAGAGAAGTAGTGAGTCATTGGAATTCTACTCTGAGGGAGAAAGGAATTCAGGAGATGCATGTCACTGGAAAAGAGCAGAAGAGGGAGAGAACGAAAGAAAAGGAGAGGAAGAGAAAGGAAAGAAGAGAAGAGAAAAGAAAAGAAAAAGAAAAAGAAAAGAAAAGAAAAGAAAAGAGAAAAGAAGTTGGTAAGATACACTGATAATATAAGAACCCAGACTGGGAATATGGAGCTATAAATGAAATGCATTGTTCTTAAGAAATTTAGTCTTATATTTGCATTTATTTATTTAACAAAGATGCTCATTCTGAATGACTCTTGTTATTTAAAGCAGAGTACATATGCACTCTATGCATATGCGTGGAAGATCTACCATCACCTCATATCTATATTTTGAGTTCTAACAAGCAATCATTTTGCTTAAGAAAAAACCTACACCTCAACATGTTCAAATGTAAACTCTAAACAGGTAGAGACTGCTTTCTATTAACTCTGTTGAATACTGCTATGGACTGAACGTTTGTGCCCTGCCCCCAAATTCATACGTTGAAATCCTAACCCCCAAAGTGAAAATACCAGGAGGTGGGGCCTTTTGGAGGTGATGAGGTCTTCAAGAGGGTAGAGCCCTCATGAATGAGATGAGTGCTCCCATAAAGAGACCCCAGAAAGATCCCTAGCCCCTGCCCTCTGGTGAGGACACAGAGAAGAGGTCCCATCTATGAACTAGGAAGTGGGTCCTCACCAGACACAGAATCTTCCACCACCTTGACCTTGGAATTCTTGGCCTCCAGAACTCTGTGAAATAAATGTCTGTCATTTATACACCACCCAGCCTGTGATATTTTGTTACAGCAACCCAAATGGACTAAGACAAATACAAAGTTCTGTGTCTCCCCTGACAGGAAAGCACCCACATGTGCCAATAACCTTGACGTATTTTATCTTGTGTTGTGTATAAAACTGTTTCTGTCTAGCGAGAAATGTGAACTGCAATCAGCAAACCAGGAATAAGAAAGAGGACAGAAAAGAATAAATTTATCGAAAGCCTGAATGACAACAATTAGTACAGTGATGACAATAAGGAGGTTTTAGGTAAGAAAATTCCGATTTAATTGCTGTTTGCATATATACACCCAGAAACACACACACAGATACACAGACGCAGACACACACTTTTAGTCACAGGACAGAATAATCACTTTTCTATTTTGGGGGATTACAACTTTCCCTACATAATTCATAGCAAACGGTTATGAGCATCATGCCAAGGTGCTCTTGCAATTCTTTTCCACCTTTTATTTTCAGAGTCAATACATTTCTTTGAATACAGTTCAAGGAGCCTCTGGCTCCTTTGTCATTTGTGGTCACCATACACTTTATACCTGTCTTATTAAATTAAACACTTTGGTATAAACTGTCTGAAATACACTCACACTCATTTAGTCATTCAACTTCTATCACTAAAAACTTACAATATTCCAGCTTCTTCACCCCAGCCAGATTCCTCTGCATGTTTACAGTATTGTTTCCATTAATACAAGTTATTCACTAATAGGCACAATTTGCTATCAAAAACTTGGTTATTGAAGAAATTCTAATACAGAAGCCAAAGAGATATATCTCAGCATGTCAGCAAATTGAGGTTATTACCATAAAAATATCATTAAATGTAATTAAAATGCAGCTGAGACAGATAGAAGGGCCTTAGCCTTTAAATCAACAATGGTCAATATGTGAAGAGTAGCTTAGTAGTCACCCATTGACTTAATTGTACTGCCAGCACAAACCACTGATTGTCTGGGCCATTCTAGTTAGTTCTATCCCTGGCTGAATGCTGCAGATGCAAAATTTACAATAATGAATCAATGGCTGTTTGTACAAATTCTGGGAATTATCGCCTGTCAATGCCCTCTAGACTTCACCATCTGGTAGAGATGAAAAGCTGCATAATATTGTCTGTCCTCTCTTTCCCTTTCTTTCTTTCATTGCTTTCTTCCCTTTTTCATCTGCCCTTTGTTCTTTGCAAGTCAAACAAGCCATGGATTCTACCATTAAACCAAGGGAGGGAGAAAAGGGATGAAGGCGGGTGATTAATCATTCTCCATTCTTCCCCCAAGTTAACTTTCTCTATCTGATAGGCCTTGAGAACAATAAGGATAAAATAAACACATATGTAGCACTTACTAGCCAGGCTCTGCTCTAAGTGCTTCGTACATATGTCATTCAAACGTCATCACAACCATATGGGGTAGGTACTGTTACTATTTCTATTGTACTGGTGAGGAAACTGAGACTCCAAGAGGTTAAGTACTTTTTCCAAGGTCACATGGCTGGTTGGTGGTAGAATCTGGTTCTGATCCAAACTGTCTGTGCCCTTGAAAAGCACCTCCTCAACTACACATGTGCAAGGAGTTCTTGAGCAATGCACACCATTTCCTCCATTGCATGATGGACTCCATTTCAAATGCTCCTCATAACCAGTCTTGGTAACTGGGATAAATCTGCACTTCGTTGAACACCTACTGTGGTGAGAATACAATACTCCTAAGGAATTACTTGTTAAATTAACTGAGTTGGGGAGAAACTTCAACCTGACAACTGGGGCATTGAAAGGATAAAGAGCTTTTGCCCTCTAGGTATGAAGAACAACTCCTCTGTAATGATGAAGTCAGAAGAGGCCAGAATCATGCCCATAGAGAGAACTATTTTCCAAAATTCAAGCATTTCTCCTCTGATCTTTACCTTCTCAGAAAAAAGCAAAATCAAAAGCAAAACTATACCTTTGAAAACTTAGTGGCTATTTGAAAACAACTGAAAATGGTCTAAAAGGGAAAATGTAAGAGGGCGACAATCTCTAAGACAGAAATAATAAAAACGACCTGTACCAGAGTTAACACTTTTATCTAAGGCCTTAAGCTATATTAAAGTTGTTTTACAAAAGATTCAATTAAATCAATACTTACTGACAATCAGCCCAGTAGATGTAGGAATACAAGGATGAATAATGCAGAATTCCTATCTATGGCTTATAAATATGGATAATGAGGTAGGTTAAAAAAGCATCATAATACACGGTAAAATTACCACTCGAGTGGTAAAAAGCCAAAATTTAGAAGGACAGATCATATTCAGTTGGGTGAAGCAAAAAAGAATTTCTCCCCAACCCCAGCTTTCATGATTGTTGGTCAGCAACCCTGCTGCCTTTATCCCCCGCACGGCATCCCTCGCCTCCATGTGCACAGCCAGCCCTTCAGGATAGGCCTTTGCCATTGCTAGCCCAGACCACGGAGGACTTTAGTCTCACAGAACTCCCAGCCGTGCTCTTCACTGCTGCCATGAAATCCCCGTGGTAGCACTGCCCCTAAATTAGATTTAAAAACTCCTCTCTTCTCCTTCTCCGCATATTCAAATGTTGAGACAGTGGTCATGTATCCCACTAGGATTCTTTTCTTCAAACTAAACATCCCTGACCCATTCAACTACTTTATGAGTTAAAATTTCCCACCTTACATCATCTTCAGTATCAGCATCCCTCTAAAACATTGGTACCCAGAGCAGAGCAGACCTTCCTTTTGGGATGGTATGCAAGAGGCTGTGAATACCACTGTGTTGTTCATTGGGATCAGCTAAGAGGGTATGTCACAGGAACCACTGAAATTCTGAGAGAGTCATGTGTTGTTGCAGCCCCAACACCTAGTCTGGTAACCCCTTCATAAAAGAAATTTAGCTAATTCTGGATGCTTTTTTCTTGGTGAATCCATGCCACCTCCTAGTGATCCTTGCTTTATGTTCCAGAGGTTTAGTAAAATGTACTAGACCTTGATTCCTGGTTACCACTGTGAATATTAAATACCTACTCCTAGTTTCTAAAAATCTACATTTGCCCACTATTGGTTCATTATAAGCCTTCTGAGATCTTCCATCACACTTTTTAAAAGACATCTGATTGGTTCTTTCAGTATCTTTCTACATCACTCAACTAAATTTGTGCCTTCTCTCATTTTGCTTTCTCATCTTGGACTTCCCCTGCAACCATGGTTGTTTTAGTATTTGCAGACTACAGATGACTTGGCAAAGTACACAAAAGCAAAATAGAAAGTGAATACCACAAAACCCCATAACTTGAACAGGTAAAGGCCCCCGAAATAATCTAGCACACATCTGTGGAATCAGCACACACCAGAGGAAAGACGTCAGAGGTGATTCTACCTACACTGTTTAACTCATTCATCACAGCCATCCTCTAATAGAGAAAGCTGAGATCTGAGACAGTCCGGGTGGCCCAGGAGAACAGTTCTAATTTTTCACCAAACTTGAAGAAGGAGGGAGGGAGGCAGAAGTGAGGAAGGTAGATAAGAAGGACACATTTCTAAGCCCTCATTCTGTGTAGAGCACTGAGGATGCAAGCCCTTTGAAGGTCTCACAGTCGTCAAATCACTCATTATCACAACATCTCAGTGAAACAGGTACTAAAATAGCAATTTTTACAGGTGAGGAAATCGAAGCTCAGATAAGGAAAGTACCTAGTCCAAAGCTACAGAGCTAGTATGTGAGATTTTCACCATGTCCGACCTACTCTCCTTCCTTTTTTAAACTGAAGTATAATTGACATACAACATTATATTAGTTTCAAGTGTACAACATAATGACTTGATCCTTGTATATATTACAAAATCACCACAATAAGTCTGGTTAACACCTGCCACCATACATAGTATATCTTCCATAATAAAATATACCTAATCCAATACAGTATTATTAATTATAGTCACCATGCTATACATTATATCCCCATGACTTAGTCATTTTATAACTGGAAGTTTGTACTTTTTCATCCACTTTACCCAATCTGCCCACCCTCCATCCCCTGGTCTTAGCAACTACCAATCTCTTCTCTCTATGAACTTGTTTTTTATTCTTGTTTTTAGACTTTATCTATAAATGATACCATTCAGTATTTGTCTAACTCCAACTGACTTATTTCACTTAGCTTAATGCCCTCAAGGTCTATCCATGTTGTCATGAATGGGAAAATTCTTTTTTATGGCTTAATAGTATTCCATTATACATATTCCAAAATTTCTTTATTCATTTATTCATCAATGGACACTTTGATTGTTTTCATACCTTGGCTATTGTAAACAAAGCTTCAATAAACAGGGGTGGATATATCCTCTTGAATTAGTGAATTAGTGTTTTTGTTTTCTTCAAGTAAACGCCCAGAAGTGGAATTATGTGATTATATGGTAGTTCTATTTTTAACTTTTTGAGGTAACTTCATACTGTTTTCCACAGTAGTTGTACCAATTTATATTTCCATTACCCTGACCTAATGGTCTTCTAAGTCACTAGTGGACGTAATTTAACTCATAGTCCCCCTAGACAGTGAACACTTTCCTAAAATGTCATTTGTGTGGGTGGTACTTACTTGACTCATCCACTCTGGAAAACAGTTCTGAGAAGGGCTCTGTTTGATTCAGGCATCTACCTCCTAAGGAAGATGGGCTGATTAAGAGCATGGGCCGAGTCCACATTATTATCTTCTAAATGAGTATAATAATCAGACCTTTCTTACAGAGCTGTCTGAAAGATTAAATGAGATAATTCATCTAAAATATTCTGTAGACATCAGGTATTATTATTAATTGTAATAATCCTGAGAATAGTTTTTCCACTAAAGGTGTTTTCCTTTCTTTTTCCTTTTTAAAAATATCTTCATTATGGAAAATTTCAAACATGTATAAAAGTGGAAAGAATAGTATAATGAATCTTCATGTGCCTTACTTATCTTTTACAGATGAGATGTCTAAGGCTCAGAGAGGTTAAGGAACTTGCCTAAGGTCACACTGCTAGTTAACAGGTAAACAGCTCAATTTAGAAACTAAAGTTGAGGGAACAGTAAATGTTCACTTACTCTAATCATTTTTCATCATCAGTGTTGCACAGCTGAAAAGGCTCTAGACCTGGTTTTAATCCTCACTATTTCACGTATTAGTTCTGTGTCTCTGAGCAAGGTCCTTACACTCTCTGATCTCTTGATACACAGTGAATATTTAATAAACACCAAACATGAATCCCATCCAGAGAGTCACTTCAACAGTTAACTATGAAATCTTTTTTTTATAAAATTTCACCTTATGATTAACCACACGAGTCAGGAATACAGTACACAGCCCCATTAAATCCCCAAATCTTTGGGCAGTTTTTCTCCAGTATTCAGACATGAGTATCATTTACGAATCAACAAATATTAAGTTGGGACTTTGAATCACAACTAAAATGGCCACCATGAACTAACTGTAAGATGGGCTAATTAAGGAGATAGCAATTTTCATCTGATAAAAATATATAAGACACCATGTTAAACTAGTTAAAAGATAAAAAATATATGTGTCAGTTATAATTATATGCATTTTCTTCAAATAAAATTAATGAACTTTAGAATATAAATTTTCTATTTAATATTTCTAATAAAAACAACCTATAGGCTGTGAATAGTTGAGGAGTAAGTTAAATAGAATGAATTAAAGTTAAACCATAACCCCGAATTCAAGTATAAACTTATTATTGATTTTATTGAGCTTGGGTGTTGGCATTCCCAGAACAAATATCTCTAATAAACTGAAGTGTGTGCTCAGATTATGTTCATAAATTGATGGAATGTCAAAATAATAGGATATATGGTGCTCTTCAAAATTCCCTTTAAATTTAGTTTTACAGTAATACAGCAATTTAGAGGGTAAGGGTTTTCTTGTCTCTCCACATTTGAGACTTATTTCAAATGCACTTTCACAGACAGAGCACAAAGTGATATCCTCTACTTAAGACAAGACAAATTAGTCAAGCCTCAACTGTGTTTTGACTTCCACTTTTTAAAGGAATATCATAAATAGGGACTCAATTTTTTCTTGAAGAGAGAAAATAATTTTTAGTTGTTCATCTGTCCTTTAAAAAAAACCTGCAGAGGCATTCAGGAAGAAACCTCATTATGTTGATCTTCTGGAAGCTTTTGTTACTTTCTAGTGACCAAATGTCCAACTTCCTTAACTCTTACTGGAAAGAGCATCCTTCCGTCCCCTACTTAAACAGTTGAGGCCAAAAGCTTTCTCGAGAATCAATCGAAATACTTCCTCAGATAAATTAGTATGAAGAAAAGTCAAAGCCCATTCCAGCTCTCCAATAAGGAATGAAATGTTTTCCTGGAATGATTTTTGTTTGTTTGTTTTCATCAGATAATAATTTTGTATGCCATAGAAACTGCATGGTTTATATATCAGACAGGAATAACCCCAAGACAGTTTCCTTAGAACATACAGGTCACGTGAAAATTATTGTTGGTTGTATATGACTAAGAACCGTTTTAATTCAACAGTTATAAATAAACAAACTCCTGAAGTGACTTAGAGCCCTATAGCAGACTACTGCACTTAGGTGAAAGGAAATATACACATGCACACCCACCCACATGCACGCACACAAGTGTGAACACGCCCAGGAATGAATAGGACAGAGGTCTCATCGGGCCAGAAGAAACCCACACGCACCTGCTTTAGAACACTACCTCAGTTTTGTTGCTATTGTGTTTTTTCACCTAGACAAAACTCACCTTTCTTTTTTAAAGGACATCTATAAACAAAAAGGCCATGGTCACTGACTGGAATCTTCTTTGAAGTTTTATGTATTTCAAACTACGTTGTCAGACTTTGCATTTGAATCTAAGTTGCAAACTCTGATTGTGAAGTTCTTTATTCGTTTCTTATATAAACACATAAACGTACACACACTGGAAATAGATGTGTGTAAGATCTTGTTTTGAGGACATGAATATAAACACTTTTGGACCTCTTAAAAGAAATGCCAACGTGATGAGCTTTGAAAATGTAAAAGAACAGAGGAGGAGAGAAGCAAAGGCTCACAGAAGAGCTGTGTCTTCTGGTGAAGCACTGACAGCCCTCAGGCTGGGACTGTACTAAATATGCTCCTCCCTATAGTCAAGGTTCTTCCTCAACCACTTCCTCTCCTGTGCCGCTATAATCAGACGCTGTGCACTGCCCAGACCCTGGGAATGGCTCATGGGTTACCTGCCAATAACACATGTGAGCTTTATCACTAAGAGCAAAAACACAAGTCATTTAAAACCACCCTCCAAAGAAGAATACCATTTCTGTTTGCCTTTCTGTGTTAACGCTTATCCACCACATCTGGAAAATACATACATTTCAACAATTCAGAATACACTAGTCCTAATAAAATCAGTATGTTACACATTGAAGTAATTGTCCCACTCCAACTCTTAGACCCCTGCAAACGAATGTGAAACTCAAGAAAATTTTGAACAATTCTCTAGGCAAAGGCTATTGAAGCTTCTTTACCAAAGACCCCTAGGGCAGCAGAGAAAGCAAACTTCCTGAGAAGGGGTGTCTGGTGCAGAGGGGCCTCCTCTGTCACCAGCTTCAGAAAGGAGGGAGGCACAGCACCCATGCGTTCTGCAGACCCCCAGAGCCAGAACGCGGTTCCCCGGGGGAGCCCGCACTGAGGTTTCTCTTTGCCTTTAGCATCTCTTTGCTGCTAGAAGGTCAAACATCCATTTGTCCCACTGTAAATCAGGACTTCGACCCAACTCAAGATTCCCTCGCTTTCTTCAAGAATCTGAGGGAGAATACCAAAAACGTTATTCTATAGTGAATGCTTGAATGTATCCTGAAGAAACAAATCTCCCATTTTTTGTTTGTTTTTGTTTTTATTGCTTTAAATTGAAGTATAGTCGGTTTACAATGTTGTGTTAATTTCTGGTGTACGGCATCGTGATTCACTTATACATATATATTTATATATTCCTTTAAATATTCTTTTTCATTATAGGCTGTTACAAGGTATTGAATATCATTCCCCGTGCTACACAGTAGGACCTTGTTGTTTATCTATTTTATATAGAGTAGTTAGTATCTGCAAATCCCGAACTCCCCATTTATCCCTCCACTCCCCCTCTTTCCCTTTCGGTAACCACAAGTTTGTTTTCTATATCTGTGTAAATCTCCCATTTTTCAAACTAAACAACACAAAACACCATCCATTTTAAGTCCCAGACATGCCTTTATCGAAGGTATGTCAGGCTTCTCAGCTGATCCCGAATGCTCTGACAGGTAACTGGGAAACATCAAGACAGAGGACCGGCCTAACATTGACAGCACCTTGAGTGTTTTTTGAAAAACAAAGCAATCAAGGGTAAAACTTCTATGAAGACAGGTCACAATCACAGTAGGCAGTCCATTTGATCTTATTTACTTATTTATAAATTTCTGCTTCTCTTGTTAAAAAAAAACAAAAGCTAAGGGCTGAGAAATAAAAATGAGCATGTTAAGAATTGCCTAGTTCTTCCTGTTTTCATCTGTACATCTGATAAAATATTCTGAAACAAGTCTAAATTCCAGAAGGGGAAAGTCGCAGGATGCCAAGGGTAGGCTTGTGTGAATCTCTGTCTTTGGAATCCAAAATGTAAGCTCATTCCCCCATAATGGGGCAGTGGAGGCACAGACCTTAATTAAAAGGAGGTTCTCTCTTCTACCTGCGATGAAATATCTCACATTTGAATCCCATGGATTGGGAAGTGCCAGTGGAATTCAGACCCAAGATAAACAGTGAAATGTAGTGGGAAATCAATCAAATATAATCTAAAGCTCTTTTGGTCTAGTGTTATTTTCAGGAAGACACTTAAATATCAAATTGAGATCTTTTTCCAAAATACCCATGTGTAGGTCTCACCCCTAGATATTTGGGGGGCATTGGAAATCACCCAGGGCTTTCTGATGTACATCCTTAGATAGGAGTCCTTCTGGAACCCACTTGTTTTAAAGAGGTAGCAATGCACATAACAAAGGAATAGATAACGTAAAAATAAAGTAAATAATAATGTAATTAAAGTGAATAATTTTACCTGGATAAAAATGATGGATAATATATGCAATTTAAACTAGTATAAATAATTTAAGATAATGTATCTAAATGAATTTAAATAACAAGCTAATGTAAATAACTATCAATTCAAAATGACTCCCCATCTATTTGCTTAGTAAATCATCTGTTTCTTCCTACTTCCAGGAAAGACAACGACAGTCCTAAAAATTTCTGTCCATTGACCTAAGGAACTGGTACACTATTCACAGTATTTTAAGTCAGTTGATGTTCCAATACTTTTTGGCCAAAAAATAGAAACTAGGATATAGGTTTGAGTACCACAGCATCACTGAAGTTTTGGATTCACGCACGTTTGGGCGTAAAAAAGGCAGAACCAGAAACTGCGCCGCTGGTGCACACAGGGAAACCTGTTTTGATTTCTATAATGCTTTTCCCCCAAACACTGTATCATGGACAGGCAGATCTTAAAAGCAGTCAGATGACCACCAAAGGAACGACGGTGAGCTCCGTCTGCCGCGCAGTGTTTTTTCACAGCCTGATGCTGAGCTGGTAACTTTCTGAAGGTTTAAGGAGCGGTGGCCCACGGGTGGCTGTGTGGGTGCGGAACACCGTTCACAGGAAGTGGAACAAAAGATTTTGAATCATTTCCAGAAATTTCAAGTCAAGAGACTTCACTTACAAATATCCAGATTAATGGCATCTCTTTAAAAATAAAACAGAAATGGACTCACAGATACTAGAGAACAAACTAGTGGCTACCAGTGGTGAGAGGGGTGGAGGGAGAGATCAGACAGGTGAAGGGGATTAAGAGGTACAGGCTTCTAGGTATAAAGTAAGCAATATACAAGGATGTAATGCGAAGCACAGGGAATTTAGACAGTGTTTTATAATAACTTTAAATGGAGCATAATCTATAAAACTGTCAAATCACTATGTGGTACACCTGAAACTATTATTGTAAGTCAACTACACTTCAATTTAAAAACATTTGTTTACTTGGGTGTTGTCCCCACTCTGGGCAATGCTGCAGTCAGGGGCAGGCAGGCAGGCAGGCCCCGGCGTGCAGTTTAGGGTTTTTCATCGCAGGACTGCTTCATTCATCTGCAAGTCCTTGTTTGATCCTTGTGGACACTGACTTTGTAAAACCTGCAGATGGAAGTTTGGATGCATTTTTCAGGTCCTGATGGACACTATTCTACCTTCTGCTATGGAAATGTTCACAACTACATACGTGTAAATGCTGAGAATAACAAGCACGTAATAAACTCTCAGAAGGGGCCAGCTAGTATTATCATACCATAGGCTCTCCTTCTCCATCCCTTTTAGCTTATACCATCACGTTCCATTTGTTTTCTCTTCCAGAGAGTAGATTACAAACAACTAGTGCCCTGGCTTGTGCATAAAACGTAAATGCATATGTTTATATGTACACATGTAATACAGGTGAAATTTGAAATATATACATGAATACACATAATACAGGAGAAGGTGGCTGGGAGAATTTTGGTTGGGTGTTTATTCATCTCCCTCTATTTCAGCTGAGGAGCAAGAACATCCTGACTCTAGCACCAGTCCCTCTCTGTTTCCTTTCCAAACCTATGTACCTTGTATAATTTAAACCTCTTTCCCAGGATTCCTCTTATTTTAAAACTTCAGACATTTACTGAAACAAGTAACTGAAATTCCTCACTGTCCTAAAGGGAGGAACTGCTTTTACTTAGATGTGTCAGGAGACAAAAACACCGCCTTCTGTATTCTGGCAAAACAACACACGATGGAGGCAAAAATATGCTCCAAACAACAGTCAATACATCTTATTACAGTCATCCTGCAGTAGCATGGGATTGAGATGATTAAATTCACAGCTCCAATAAACAGCACGCAAATTACTTCTTGAAGGGAGCGGCATAATAATACCTGGAGCGTAAAAAGAGGAAATGAACTTTAATTAAGTGTTGGCCAGCGAAATCCTACTGGAAAACACAATGAAGGAGGAAAACAGAAAGTCCAGCCTGCCTAAGGATGGGAGGGACATGCTGTCAAACATAAAAGACCCTGACTCAAAAAAGGGTGTGTATATTTACTGTATGTTATACATACTATATACTATACCATACATGTAATAAATAATATAACATTATATGCTGCATAAAACACATAAGCATTCTAAAATTAACCTAACCACAGATCAACTTTCTCTTTTTAAAAAATCTTTACCCAAATACTGATTCTTTTTATTTTTTAATAACACTACTATTTTCACAGAGATTTCAAAACACAAATAGGACAGGTATGTCTTTTTTAGTTAATATGAATAAATACAAATGTATTTTAGCCATAAAAAAAAATCAATGAGTTTAAGAACAGACACCAGACTAAAATTTGTACCTTTAACTAGGAGATGATGTGCTAAGGAAGAAAAATGAGACACAAAGGAGAAATCCAGTTTTTGGACTAAATACTAAGGTGCATGCTTTAAGATTAGTTTTTAAATATAATATTTTCAGATTTCCCTTGGTCAAAATGCGAACATGCAGTCTCTTTGAAACAACCTTGGGAGCTATCCTCCTCAACGATCAAGCCCATCAAAACGTGCTCTCAAGAAAGGATATGTCAATAACTGCCACGTGTGCATGTTCATCCTTTGCTGCCCTCATGTATGTTCATGTGTTAACCCTCTTGAGTTACCCTGGGCATAGTAGCTGTTCAATGCATGTAAAGTGTATAAATTATCTGTTATCCTAGAAAAACAAGAACTTCCCCCTCATTCGTAACATTTCAAACTCTTCAGATCAAAGAGATGACTTTGTGGTAAAATCTTTAGTCACTGTCCTAAATGAGTGAATTAAAGTATATAAAATGGTTATGATTTATTTAGCACCTATTATAATCATGACACTAATAAGAGGAAACCTTACATACAACACTAAGGGCCAGGCGTTGTTCTACACACCTAACACGATTCAACTCATTTAGTCTGTACCACAACCCTGCATGCAGTTGAAAATAATATTGTCCTCAGATGGGACGTAACTTGCCTGATGTCACACCACTAAAGGGTGGCGGAGCCAGGACTGGAAGGGACGCAGTCTGCCTCCAGAGCCTCTTCTCTTAACTGTGTGTCAAGTGTTACAATAAAACCTTGTGATGATTCATTTTACGTGTCAATTTGTCTGGGCCACAGGGCACCCAGATATTTGGTTTAAGCATTTTCTGGGTGAGTCTGTGAGGGTCTTTCTGGGTGAGATTCATCTGTGAATTGATAGACAGAGTAAAGCAGATTGCTCTTCCTAATATGGGTGGACCTCATCCACCCTGTTGAAGGCCTGAGGAGAAACAAAAGACTGACTAAGAGAGAATTCTCTCTTCTTGACTGTCTTTGAGCTGAGACCTCAGTCTTCTCCTGTCTTTGGACTCAGATGCGGACTGGATGTACACCATTGGCTCTCCTGGTTCCCAGCCCTTTGGACTCAGGCTGGAACTATACCATCATCTCTGCTGGGTCCCCAGCCTGCTGCTCGGGTTGGGATTTCTCAGCCTCCATAACTGTGTGAGCCAATTCCTTATAATAAATCTCTTTACACATGTATATGTGTGTGTGTGTGTGTGTGTGTGTGTGTGTGTGTGTGTGTGTGTGTGTGTGTATATATATATATATATATCTCCTATTGGTTCTATTTCTCTGGACAACCGAGACTAATACAGACTTTACTATATATGATCTCACTTAATCCTTATATCTACCCAACTAGAGAAATAATAGTCATCACATTTTTATAGTTAAAGAAATAGATTCCAAAATGATGTCCAAAGTTACATTGCTAGGAAGCAGATTTTGCAGCCAGGATTTGAGCCAAGTCTAAATTCAGAGTCCATACACTTTTCACATAATTGTAGTACTTCTCTGAACATCAGAAGACAGATGAGAAGGTTTCAGGCTAAAGAAAACAATGACTCCCTGGTCTTTCTAGGAAATACCCCAATTCCACAATGGAAACCCATTAGATATTTCACAGCTAACTGCGCACCTTGAAGCCCCAGTGAAACTCCTTCTTGAATGGAAAAGAATACGTAGACCGTTAAGCTTATTTTTTAAATTATGAAATAGATTATACAACCTCTGGAACTTTTAAGACTTCATACTATCCCTTAATTTTTAATTAAATCAGTGATATTTCAATCAACCATATTTAGCACTCTTAGTTCTTGTTCAGGAATCTCGCCATCTCCACTTTGATTACAGATCCTTTCTCTCTCCCTTGAAGCTGAGAGGGCACAGATAAAATTAATTAGAAATACTTAAGGCTTTTAGACGAGTTCTTAGACTACTGGAGTTATATTACAGTGAGCAGTAATAGAAATCAGGCATGCCTTCACACACAGACACACAAAATAGTTATTTCTGATAACAATCAAAAGCTACAACAGCAAAAAAAAAAAAAAAAACAACCCTCTTCTAACATTCTCTGTCATTATAATAGCTGTCTTTGACAACTAAATATCATGTAATCAAAACAAATGTTAATTAGTACCCAGCATTTACTATTCCTAGAGACAGGCCATCATCTGTTAATTATCAGACCAATAACAGTATTGATCACAATTCGTCAACCTGGAACTAACTGAATCCAGTAAAAGAAGAGAAGAATCTTTCAGAAGAGAACAGGCTTTCATTTCAGGAACGCTTAGCCAGCTCTTCTATTGTAAGTTGCCCTCTTCATCACCAAGTGCTTTTCATATAATTGTCTCTCTCATGATTGTGCCGGTTTTTTAAAACAAAAATTATGTGGTTTAGTGAGAACATATTAGGCCCATATATCATTCTGGCAGCCAATATCAAGTCATGACGGAATTAAGGGAGTCAAGAGCTAGCAGAAGTCATACAAGCGGTGTTTCCCATATGCTTGTACCTCGAAATACTCTTAGTTACAGTTGTTCTTCAGCCATTGAAAAAACATTTACTGAGTGCCAGCAACATGCTTTCTGGAGGTGGATTTCGTGATTCAGATACACGCTTTTATGTTCTAAGTCTTAATATTCAATGCAAAGACACAAAAGGTCATCAGCCCCACAGAAAGAGGCAAAACCCATTATCTGTTTTGTCTTAAGACTGTGGTCAATGGAAGGTCAGTTTTCAATCTGAAGGTAAAAATAGATTCTCCTAGAACGCTGTCTTGAAATACAGTCTTTAACATATTACCCCTTCTCCAGTAATCTTTTCTTCTAAAATTTTAATAATAATTTGGCAAGGAAATGCAATATGTAAGACTAAAACCACCTAAAGCATGGATTGATTTATGGCCAAACCCTCTCTGCCACAAATAAACTACCACTATGCCTATAAGAGTTCTCCAGTTTCCCCAGTACAGATATTTTTATGTCATAAGGAAGAATTTACATCATTGGGAAGAAAATAAAATTTTAGTTGTAAACATGAGTTAAGATTGAAATGCCTATTTTTACCTAATTCCTGGTCTTATCCATATTGGAAGGAGAAAGGAGAAGAAGGCTAAGTTCCAATTTCAAGGAACCAGAAACTAACTCAAGTTGTTGATAATTAACATTGTCCAAGGGAATGAATGGCCCTTTTCCAGCTGCGGGGACAGGCCAAGTGTTTTTAACTCTGCAAAATCTCAGCAGCTCACCTTAAAATTGGCCTCACAACAGCTTTTCTGCAATAACCATATGTGCCTATTTTCTGCCTGAAGAATTTCCATTTTAAATCCCAGAAAAACATGAATCACAATGGAAAATTCTGACATAACATTAACTATAGCAATGCTCGGATAAGGGGGGACAGAATAAAATAATTGCAATGGTTATCAAAGTTCTACCTGGAGAATTCGATGGGTAAATGGGTAACCCCTTGACTTTTCACCCCTGAGACTGTAGCTGGGATTCAAGTCCTGACTGGAGTGACTAAAAAATCATTCTGCTCACTGATGTGAGAAAGGCCCAAAGTGAAATTAGAATCATGGTCTCAGCCCAGTTGTTTCAGGGCTGTATTTCCAAACCACAAAACCACAGCAAACAAGTAGTCTCTGCGAAGATACACATAAAACTCATGCTTCTAGGAAAAAAGGAAAGAGTAAAAGATACAAACCAATATTAATGAACTATGAATCACACAAGCACACTACCCCAGTAAAATCTTGTTATGAAACATTAACATTAAAAAAAGTCTTTGGCTATTTAATCATTGACATCCTTTCAAAGTCTACATCGTTAAGTTATTAGCACTTTTGTTATGACCTGCTAGATGCTAATGTGGGAAAATGGCAAATTCACTCAACTATTTAAACAAAAATTATTTTCAATTTCTATTGAATTCACTTCTATTATAAAAGAAATAAAACCTAAAAACGTCAAAACGTCAGCAGCCTAATGGACCTACTATGACTGAGATGGAATCAGCTGACAATGAAAGAAATACACAAAAGCGTTCTGTAATGCTTGAGACCTTTTGTAAATGAAGGAGTTCACAGCCCTTGCAGGTTTCAAGAAAAATACTCTGCTAAATTACAAATTACAACCAGCTCTGTGTTTCATTTAGAGTGAATGATTCATTTGTACCTTAAATTCTTTCTCTATATCTGATTTAAAACACTGCTTCCCCCAACAGGTGCTTATCCATATAAATTACTCTCCTGATTCTGTTGGAGAACGGCTGATTACAAGCAGAGGAGAAGGGGAAAGACGTGGCATTTGTGTCAGAGCCAGAGATCCTCTAACAAGATTTCAAAAACAAATACCCTGGCGAAAAATTTTATTACACCAGGGAAAACAAGACTCATTCCACCAAAATTAATCTAAAGTTCAGTCAAGTAATATCCTATTCATTTTTCATAGTGAATTACATGCAACATCCCTACCTCATCATTTTTAACTGTTTGAGGAGACCAGGCTCCCACCTGGACACAATTTTTGTGTCTGCTATATAGACTTTCTGCAAGATTCCAAGCTTCAAAAAGCAACAGCAATTAGACCAACAGTTTTTCACCTATTTCAACTTCCGTATTTGATTTAATTAGATTAGACAATTATTAGCAAACCTAAAATGCCAACTCATAGCAGTTAATATATGAGAAAAACTGCAAAACCAGTTGGCCTGCCCCGTGTATGATGAAGATTTTCAAGTATTGCTCCTTTCAAGACGCCTGATTAGAAGGCTGTGATTGCAATCACTAATTCTTCTCTCAAGGGTCACACAATTGTTCAGATGGCCTAGAAATTGCAATTACAAAGCAAAATGAGGGATACCGGCTGATGGTCCTTTTTCTGAAATCCAATCCACTTTTTAAAGTACACTGCATTCCAATAATTGCTTCTCATCAGTTCTTCATTTAATAGTAACATTTATGATTTTGCATTTTCATTGAAAAATCTCATTAGTCCACAAAGCACTGGGCTTGGGTGAGTTTTCACATCATCAAAAGTCTTGTTTTCCAGTTCCAAACCTCAGAATTTCTAAATTTCAGAAAGCTGTGGTCAATCAGTTTCCTTTGCCGCCACATGTTTACTTGCAAGTGTGAACACACATAGGTCTTGCTTCTTAATATGCTACTGACATAATTCTTTATCTTTGACAGTCCTTTGCTCCACAAATACAGAAAATGAATGGATGACTAACCACTCCAAATTCCTTGGGTTGCTCTACTACTGAAGCCAAAAAGAATAAATGAGTGAATGATGCATGGAAAAGTAGTGCATTCAGAAAAAAAAATTTTTTTTTTTGTAGTTGCTGGAGGCACAAAAGAGAGAGTCAAGTGTTGAAAAGTAATTCAAAACATGGATTATTCACTGGGCAACTAACCAATGGAGAGAGAGGTTAGGGAGGCAGAGAGGATACAGAATACAGAGAATAAAGAATAAAAGAAACAGATTTTCAAAGTGTATGATTGGCAATGTCTATTTGGCAGCGTTGATTTGCTAAGCACTAAAAATCATGTCCGGTATTTTTGTCCTAGGCTTATTTGCCATAAACATCTTTGGTGAAAACATTTTCCCTCCACAATTAATTGACCATAAGGCAATTTTTGGTTTGACAGTTTGGTTTCAACTGTTTTCTTCCAGTTAGCAAACTTACTGATGGCTTTATTGAGCTGACAGATGACAATAATTTTCTCCAAGAGTTGATTTTTTTATTTTGAAGCAAACTATATTGGAGGAGAAAGAGGCTGAGGGCCTAGAGGTGCAGAGTTAAACCCACATTTTCTCTGGAACTTTGGAACATCTCTCAGGGGATATGTGACAATGTGTCAAGAACACAAACAATGGTGTAGAGGCTTTCACAGCACAACACAAAGCTCAGGTACAACTATGCATCCTAGTGTTCGGAAACCGACACCTCTCTTAATGAAGGAAGAAACTGTAGCATAAAAGTGCAATGCTGCACAAGGAGGTGAATCAAGAAGCAAAAACAAACAAACAAACGTACATATATAATACAATGAACAAAAGACTTGGAAGACAAATGCTTACGTACAACCCACAAAATAAAATCAATTATTTGCACAGTATGGCTATGAATCTACACACATCTTAAATGCACTTAAATATTCTGTATTTTGCAACTAAGTCTTTTTAATTTTGTTATTCATTTTTTCTGTTTCATTATGTTCTTTTTAATATCTCTCTTTTTTGCGTTATTTTATCTTTTACAGCAAAATCGCCTTCCAGCCACCTAGTTATGTGGCAAAAATGTTTGCAGCAAAGTTGTCTGCAGCAAAGATTTTTAAAGGGCAAAATTATCTAGAACCACTAAAAATAAAATGAAGTCTTTTTTTCCCCATCACAGCTGCATATGAACATTCATCACTAGGTTAATAGTTCATGACAAGTAAAGAAATATTCTCCCCAATATTAACCTTCTGGGAACTTCTGTGTTTTATGTTCTCCTGACTGACAGTGTCAGCCCTCAGATGGTATGTTGTCCAGTGACACCGTCATCATGAAACACTGTTTTCAGCAAGGACTTAAAATGGGGAGATGGTATGAAGTTTGAGCACTGCAGTCAAATGTCTGAGCTTCAGCCTGGGTGCACCGCTGGCCAGCTAGTGTCAGGCAAGTTGCTTCTTTCTGCGCTTCAGTTTTGTCATCTATAAAATGGGTATAATAGTAAC